>NC_136070.1:1165637342-1165849842 GCF_964261635.1 Lissotriton helveticus | reverse complement strand
AAATCTGAGTGTTTTAAAGTTCTTTTCCTCCAACCACTTCTTTCCCAACCCTGGAAGAAGTTTTATGTCTGCCATTGTCAGGAGTACATTTCCAACATTTCTCAGCATAGGAAAAGATTAGAAAGGAGTTGGTGAAAACCCTTGAAATATGCAAGTTAGTAGGTTTGCATAAACTCAAAAGGGCATTCCAACCCTGGAAATGCTGCTTACCATTCCCTTCATCCACAGTATGTAGACCTGCGCTAACGTGGCAACATAAGAGTATTACTAGCATTCAAACCCTGCTATGAAGGAGTCCTGGCATAATAAGAGAAGCTATTTCAGAGCTCTTATATAATGAGATTCTGCCATAGTTTGTTGCCGCATTGCATGGTACAAAAGAGAAAAGTGGATTTTCTTACAGCAGGACAAGTAGAATTATGAAGCAGCCTGCCCCATGGGCAAGTAGATATTTTATTAAATTCCACACCCCTGGAATTTATGTCTATACGCAAGGCAAGTCATCTGAGCCATTCATTCTCTAAATTGGTAAACCTGTGACCGTCACCTCCTAGGTGCTCTCTAGCCTCACTTTTTGCCCACCCTCATCATTTAAACTCTCGCAAGCTCTTTTCAACTGGGTCTCTGGATTTCTCACTCCCACAGACTGACCTGTCTCGCATGTCTTATCTTTTTAACCCCATCAAATCATAACCGTCTTACTTTATCCTCCTAGTCCTTGATATTTCTGCAGCATTTAATACAGTCGATCACTCTACTGTTGTAAACAATATCCATCCTCTGAATAATATGATCTGCTTTGCGTTGGTTCTTCTCTTACATTTCTCAGTCTCGTGAGGCTTTGTTCCTCCCATCCTCCTCACTTTCCCTCAATCTCTTGTTCCGTAGGCATTCTACAAATACTTTGTTTCCCCGCTTCTCATAGGGTTACTGCCTTTGTTTGGTTTCTCTTAAGCACATGACAAACCTGGTTATCGATAGCCACCCTCGCCCTCTACCCTCCTTCCACTCACAGATCACTGTTTCTTTTGCAGGAATAAGTCACTGGAAGGGCCTACGCGCCTTCCTGCTGAATTCATCCAGAAAACAAAATTTAGCTCTGTTTTTACCACCACTGTACCTGCTTCTGAACTGCACTCCTCTCCGTTTCCTCTGGCATACTAACCTATTGTCCTACAGCCAGACACATAGGTGTGCTTTTCAACCCCTGTGGGTGTCTGGGAACCTTGATGACTGCCTTGCAACCAGATGTGAAGTTTTAAATCTGCATACAATCTGCCTGAACATGCCCCTTCCATGCAGTCATGTCACGGATTACAGCAGTGTTCCTTGTAAATTTGACTGCACCAGTCTATTGGAAGATCTCTCCCTTTACACCTTTTTATTACTGGATTAAGTGCCTATTTCCTGAAAATCCCACCTTGTTGCCTCAAGACTCCTGTCCCTAAATCCACTTGTACTTGAACTGAGACAATAATGGAACATTATTGTTAATGCCTTCAGGCTTAACCCTTAAGCCCATGTTCTGATTCTTTAGAGTGTTATTTGCCAATTGCCTTCTGATTTGCTTATCCTTTGAACTTCACTGACAAAGCCACAAATCTAGATGGTATGCTATAAATAAATATCAATATGCTCTTAGGGTGATGAATGCATTTACCATGTAGCTGATGAATCAGTTGAGTGCCTCTCCCTTTCTTTCCAACTGTTCTTGCTCCTAGAATCCATCTAATTTACAGGACTGGTGCAATGAGTTTTCCGTTGCTTCCTTTGCCAAATAATTGCTTTGTATTTTTAAAAGCAACTTGGCATCCTCTTGCCAGAGATGATTGTCTAAGTAAAGCATAGATGTAGTTGAAGCAAAAGATACTTGCGCTATGAGCCTGGAGGTGACCATCCACAACTGAAGGATTCCTTTTTTCCCCCCACAGATGAACGATCAGTGTCATGACCTAAGCACAGCAAAATCCCTGCTTGATATGGTTTTCTGGATCTAACACAAGAAATTTACTAAAACCGGTAAGGCTACCTATTTTATTTAAGATTCAGATATATTTGCATTGGTAAATGTATTAACCTTTGCGCATTTGTTCCTGTGTATATGTTACACATTTCACAACATTTTGTGCCAGTGTGATAAAGCATGACTTCCTTTCGTTTTGTTTTTCTCCCACTTTTTGTCAAAAATGTACTGTGAACAGAGCCACTGGAATTATTTGGCAGGGGAGGACACATTAAGTGGCAGGGTTGACCATAGATAATGCTGCAAGAAAAGGCAAATTATGTGTTGTAGAGCAGCACATTTTGTGATGTGGTGTTTGCTATTTTTACTTACGTTAACACTGTGTAAGCAAAGATTTCACCTCATTGGTACCAGTTTAACACCCAGACATATCAATAAACAACTAAAAGGTGACTAGTCAACCTTTACTATAGGGCTATCAACTGCGCAGCTACACATGTTGTCATTTTTAGTACGTTTTGATACATTTGAGTTAGAAACAAATGTTTATGATGTGTTAAAAACCGCAGCTTATGCTGCAGATGATAGATAACGTGACAAACCCATAATGCAGAAGATATAATGACTGCGGAAATGGGTAATTCCAGTGGCTCTTGTGTAAGTCTCTTCTAATCCTTTATATTTCAGTCTGCAGTCCTAGTGCACTTGAGTGAATGTGTTTCTTGATAGTTGCATCATGTTCAGCTGTGTTTCAATTTTCCATACAATCACATAAACTTCCGAGTTTTTAAGTCTATTTTCTTGCCAGCGTTTTTTGTGAACAAGTCAAGTCAAGTCAAGTCAAAACATTTATATAGCGCACTACATACCCAGAGGGTTTCAAGGCGCTTAGGAAGGGGAGGAGGATTATTTGTCAAATATCCACGTTTTAAGCTGCTTTCTGAACGCTAGGTGATTCTGGGTGAGGCGAAGGTAAGCGGGGAGTGAGTTCCATGTTTTGGCAGCCAGGTATGAGAAGGATCTGCCTCCCATGGTGGTCTTGTTGATGCGAGGTACAGTGGCGAAGGCTTGGCTGGAAGAGCGAAGTTGGCGGGAGGGGGTGTAGAAGGACAGTCGAGAGTTGAGGCAATCTGGTCCGATGTCGTAGAGTGATTTGTGTGCGTGGGTAAGCAGTCGGAAAGTAATCCTCTTATTGACGGGTAGCCAGTGGAGGTCTTTAAGGTGACCAGAGATGTGTTCGCTGCGTGGGATGTCTAATATGAGCCTGGCTGAGGCGTTTTGGATTCGTTGTAGTTTCTTCTGGAGTTTAGCGGTGGTGCCTGCGTAGAGGGTGTTTCCGTAGTCCAGTCGGCTCGTGACTAGAGCGTGGGTGACTGTTTTCCTTGTTTCGGAGGGGATCCAGCGAAATGTTTTTCTGAGCATGCGAAGAATGTTAAAGCAGGAAGAGGATACGGCGCTGACTTGTCTGTTCATTGAGAGTGAAGAATCCAGGATGACGCCAAGGTTCCGTGCGTGGTCTGTCGGGATGGGTGCATTTCCGAGGGCTTCCGGCCACCAGGAGTCGTCCCATGCAGAGGGGGATTTACCTAAGATGAGGACTTCTGTTTTGTCTGAGTTCAGTTTCAGACGGCTTTGTTTCATCCATTCGGCGACTTCTTTCATTCCTTCGTGTAGGTTAGTTTTGGCGGTGCTGGGGTCCTTGGTGAGAGATAGGATCAGTTGAGTGTCATCCGCGTAAGAGATGATGTTGAGGTTGTGTTGGCGGGCTATGGCCGCGAGGGGGCTCATGTATACGTTGAAGAGGGTGGGACTGAGTGAGGATCCTTGTGGTACGCCGCAGATGATTTCAGAGGCCTCGGACTTGAATGGTTGGAGGCGGACTCTCTGGGTTCTTCCGGTGAGGAACGAGGTGATCCATTCCAGTGCCTTTCCTTGGATTCCGATGTTTCTGAGGCGTTGTAATAGGGTGCTGTGGCAGACTGTGTCGAAGGCTGCAGAGAGGTCGAGGAGGATGAGGGCGACTGTGTCTCCATTGTCCAGCAGAGTTCGAATGTCGTCTGTTGCTGCGATGAGGGCGGTCTCAGTGCTGTGTTTGGCTCGGAAGCCAGATTGTGAGGGGTCGAGTGATTTGTTGGCTTCGAGGAAGGCGGCGAGCTGGTTGTTGACAGCTTTCTCGATGACTTTGGCCGGGAATGGAAGAAGCGAGATGGGGCGGTAGTTTTTGAGTTCGGTGGGGTCTGCTGTTGGTTTTTTCAGAAGGGCGGTGAGTTCAGCGTGTTTCCAGTCTTCTGGGAAGGTAGCGGAGTTGAAGGAGCAGTTGATGACGTCTCGGAGGTGCGGAGCTATGATGGAGTCTGCTTTGTTGAAGATGTGGTGAGGGCATGGGTCTGTGGGGGATCCAGAGTGACAACAATTGGACTGAACACAGGATCAGTTCAAAGAATTTCAAGAGACATTTGCATACTGTCAGTGATCTGATCTTCATAAGGAGAATCAACCTATCTATTGTATGAATGAAAGTTCTGTCACATACTTACGAGCAGCACTAGGACCACACAGCAAGTACAAGTATAAACATATTCATGAAGTGAATAGTGTCGGTATAACCCTTTTAGGCATACTGTGCAAGCCAGAGGTACATTCTCTGCATTGATTTTGTATGTCTGCAATATTACATTCAAGTGTAGAACCATCATGCTTACATTCAATGTTTATTTAGGGTATATAAAAACAGACAAAGCAGAGCACTTTCCAAAAGTGGAAGTTGAAGATTCACTAGCTGAGGTGCAGATCTCCGGGTCATACCCATGATGGGCAATTAAATTATTTGAAAAAGTAAACTGTGAGAGGTTTTCTAGAGGAGGTAAAAGGGTGAGGCCTTTGTAAGGAGAATATAAATTTATCCTTGCCATAAGGGCTATCACTTTTAAAGTGTTGATATTTGTAATAAAAATGCTATAGCCACCTTGTGGAGATCATTGAACCATGTACTTAATGGTTTAGAATGATGGCTGTGCAACATGAGGCCAAACAGACCCCTAAGGCATCCAGATCCCATATTCGTCAGTCCTTTTTCGGTCTTGATTAGGCAGCGCATGCGCGCAGTCTCTTCGAGACATGCTGTATCTACAATACCGGCTTCAAGCACCCCCCCAATTCATTTTCATTGGGTCCTCCTACTGTTCTTTGTAAATGCCTGCTTTTCTTTTGTGAATGTTAGTAGGCCCTCCTTTTAAACGTTTGTAACCTCCCATGAGGAATGCCCCTGTTACATGTGCTCTTACTCTTCACTTTATTTAGGATACCTTATGGGCACTCTTTTTTTGTTGTTGTTGCCTTTTCGCTTTGGAGCCAGGACAACGCACCTCCCTGAGCACAATGGACTTATCTTGTTTTGTGGCTATAAGCTGCTCTTTTACGTTGCCCGCCTGTCTAGAACGTGCTTATCTTGTTTTGGTGCTGATAGCTTATGTTAGCAAACACATACAGCATTTGCATTTCTTTTTTCCCTGCCCATCAAACTTGTTCTGAGAGTACCTGTCCATGCTTCTCCCGCCGACTTGTTTTTTGCTTCCAAGCTGTTTGTATGTGCAGAAGGGAATTCAACCATGGTTTAATTTTATTTGTTATCATCAGCATATTTTTTGTAGAGCTTGCGCCGAGACTCTAACATGGTTCCCCAGGCCCAAAGTCGGCAGCTCTATATGTTACGCCACATAGCTAACTCGAAAAGCAAACTGGTTTTCTTAGGCACAGGAATGTTACGTGATTCCCCACAATCACGTGATATTGAACTAATACTTTGACTCGAACCAGGCTCTCCACTTCCATAGTCAGCAGTTCTAGGAATGGACCGCGTCCTCCCAATTAAGTCGAGTTATGAGGAGTAGTTATGGGTTGTACAGAATACAGTGTTCTCTAACCTAATTATTCAGCACACTTGTAAGTGTTCATTCTCAACAACTCGCGATTGGGAAACTGCCACGTCTTTATTGAGCTACTTGCGAGTATGACGGACATATGGGAAAGGCAGTGGTTTTGTAACAGCCAGCCTTACAAAGCGAGATGGTGTGGTTGGTGTATATACAGGCACAATTTCAGCAGCCACATACATATTTCGTCTATTCCTTGCACCACTTTGGTTACTTGTTACCTCCCACTGAAAAGACACGTAAACGGTTCCAGCTGCACATTCTGCATTTCCCATGGATTCCCCCCACCCATACCCATGTCTGTCTAGCTGTTGGTTGCGTGGTCCTTGAGCATTCAGAGTCTGCCTCTACCGTACTCTCCTTAGCAGATTGTTCCTTTAAGTATGTCCGTAAGGGCTCACAGATGTCCAGAGGCCGGGACGAGATAGGCATCAATACTGCATTAATAGTCAGTTGCTCCTTAATATTCGGTCATGCATCCAATCTTTAAATTTCGGGGCCCCTAACCATTTGCAGGCCGCCCTTCGTTTAGCCAGCTGCAAACCAAGCGATATGTATCGCCTGAGTGAGGCTTCGGAAAGGTAATGATTACGTTAAACTATTGCAACTGTAATGAGTACGCCCTTTGAAACAATGCAGACGATTTTGATTGTGTGACAAAACATTATCGGTGTTTAAAGTGGCAATTCTGAGTATCTTCATAAGACTTTCAAAAGATGTATGTAACAAGACGCTGTCCATTCTTGGTATAGACTGTATTGATATAAAAACGTGCTACATTTAAGACTGTGGATTCTTCTCGTCGTCTCTGAAAGGCTCAGAGTGTATCAATATATTGGGCTGCAATGCCATCTGTCGTTTGGTTTTGCTTTGCATGGGCTTTATGTGAAAAAAAAGTTCAGGAAAAGCGCTGAGTGCCGGGGTTTCGCATGGCTTTTCTCCTCTTGTTATATTTATGGATTTTTTCTGTGCCCCAATTCCCCGGTCTAACCCAATGTATCAGCAGGCAACTGTCTGTAAATATGGCACTGCCCTTTTTTTTTTTTTTTTTTTTACCTTTTGCGCAACACTGCACTGCTGAATTTCATGTACTGCTTGAAGAATTTAGTAAATTATGACCTGCATGTTTTCTAATTTATTACTGAGAAATAGGATGATTTTTTGACTATCTGCCACCCACTGCGCAAGGACACAATTTGTATGGGCTGACATTTCTTTTTCTACAATGAAACCAGTTTTGCTTTCTTTTCCGTATATATATCCTGATGCATGTTCTCAAGCATCTATTGGGAGTTTGGTGAGGGGAAGATATAGTTCCCCTCTTGACACTGCAGTCCTACAGTACCATTCATAGCAACTCGTGGTCTCATTTTGTTCCAGAACTTTAGAGCTGTCACTATGCAGCTGCAGTTTGCTCTTCAGCACTGAGCGACACAGCACCCAGTATAATGTGCTCGTTATTCTACCTAGGGCACTTGGGGTAGAATGGAATTCTAGGAGAAGATATTGTCACTATATAGAAGATAATCTGCAGGAGCCATCCCAGGAAGATTCTCTAAATTGAGGATTGTCAATTGGCTTGTGAGGATCTGAAGTTAGGGGCTTTGCAGTGCATCTGTTCTTAAGTATCATAACAATAGACCAAATAGATGTCTATGGCAAAGCAGTTCTAGAATTCTTTAGCTCAGTGACAAAGGGATAGAGCATCTGATGGCTTTTCTCAGTGATTGTAACCCACTGTGGAGCATATGACCAGGACATGTTAACAGCCTTTCTAGAAGGTCTACCCAATCTGATGACCTAGCCATTCTTACAAAGAGTATTTTTAAACCAGTTGATCTGGGAAGAGAGTACTTTCAAATCAAAATATTCTGCATGGATTCATGGAGCCCTCTTAACCATTTCTCTGTGGTGACTAATATTAGTGTCAACATGCCATTCCACCAGTAACCCTGTTCGTTCAGACTGACTAGTGGCTATTGGAAGGAGCTCTTCTCTACTGACTTCCTGGAAAATGCTGACTTCATCGCCCTGCTGGTGCTAGACTCCAGCACTTTCAGTCAATCCGGGTTGGTAAAGCCCAGCTACTCACCCACAAGGGTCTCAATGCGCGGGTGCGGCTCCGTGAGTGCTGAGGTCATTCGAAGACAAAGGTCTTGAGGTCCTTCCTGAACTGAAGCAGTGGGGGAATTTGCCAGAGGGGGGGGGGGAGTCGTTCCAGTTCTTGGCCGTCAGGTAGTAGAAGGACTTGTCTCCCGTTACGGTCTTGTAGATTTGTTGAACGGTGGCCAGGGAGAGGTCAGCTGATCGGAGGTGTCTTTTGGGTGAGTGGAAGGAGAGGTGGTTGTTCAGGTATGTTGGTCCTGTGTTGTGGAGGGCCCTGCATGCATGGGTGAGGATTTTTAAGGTTAGTCTTCTTTCGATTGTGAGCCAATGAAGATCGCGGAGGTGTTGGGTGATGTGGCTGCGATCGGGAATGTCTAGGATCAGTCTGGCTGCGGCGTACTCGACAGTCCAGAGTTTGCGAAGTAGTTTCTTGTTGATCCCAGCACAGACAGCGTTGCTGTAGTCCAGTCTGCTACTGATGAGAGCATGCGTGACAGTTTTTCAGGATTCTGATGGGATCCATCTGAACGTTTTTCGGAGTAAGCAGAGGGTGTTAAAGCAGGCTGAGGATATATCGTTGATCTGGTGGTTCATTGTGACCGCTGAGTCTAGTATGCTGCTGATGTTTCGTGCGTGGTCCGTCTGGTTCGGGTTGGGGTGGGAGTGGGGGAGGGTTCTGAGGTTGGGGGCCACCAGGAGTCGTACCATGTGGCGGGGGTGGAGCCAAGGATGAAGACTTCTGTGTTGTCAGAGCTGAGTTCGGGCAGCTGTTCATCCAGG
Organism: Lissotriton helveticus; assembly: GCF_964261635.1. Taxonomy (NCBI): domain Eukaryota; kingdom Metazoa; phylum Chordata; class Amphibia; order Caudata; family Salamandridae; genus Lissotriton; species Lissotriton helveticus. The sequence continues at coordinate 1,165,841,061 of NC_136070.1, read as the reverse complement.
TGGCGACAGCTTTCATCCCTTCGTTCAAGTTGTTTGGTGATGTTGGGTTGGTTGATGAGGGAGAGGATAAGCTTGGTGTCGTCAGCGTAGGAAACTATGTTGAGGCTGTGGTTTCTAACGATGGTTGCGAGGGGGGCCATGTAGATGTTGAAGAGGGTGAGGCTGAGGGAGGATATTTGAAACACTTCACAGTTGGTCTCTCTTGATTCCGAGTGTTAGGGCGGGAGTCTGACTCGCTCAGTTCTGCCAGTGAGAAATGAGCATATCCAGTCGATGGGCCTTTTTTACCTGGATGGTAGCGTCGTGGAGTCTGGTGGCTAGTTTTGGCCTTGTTCGAAGAGGGAGCTCTTGTAGTCGGAGGCGGCGAGTAGGGCGGTCTTGGTGCTGTGGTTGCTGCGGAATACGGATTGGGAGATGTCCAGGACTTTGTTAGCTTCTATGAAGTTTTCTAGCTGGGTGTTGACGCCCTTTTCGATTACTTTGGATGGGAATGGAAGCAGGAAGATGGGTCTGAAGTTTTTGAGGTCTATGGAGGGTTTCTTCAGGAGGTGGATGACTTCGGCGTGTTCACAGTCATTGGGGAATGTAGCGGTCTCGAGGGAGCAGTTGATAGTCTTCTGGTCCGATGGCGTTGCGGCTCTGCGGAAGATATGGGGTGGGCAGGAGGCTGAGGATGCCTCGGAGTGGATGCTCTTCATGGTCTTTAAGGTGTATTCTGTTGTGAGTGGGGTACAATTGAACAGGGTCTGTTGGGTGGTGTCGCTAGGAGGAGGAGCTGGAGCGATGCGGAGGTCTTGGTTATCGAAGTTCTCATAGATGATCTTGAGTTAGAAAAAGGTGCTAAGTCTGTTGCAGAGGTTCTGGGTGGGTGTGACGTCTCTTGTTTCGCTGCAGGGTTTGGCATATTCTTTGATGATGGAGAAGAGTTCTTTGGTGTTATGAGCGTTGGTAAGGATTCTACTCTAGCACAATTCCCAACAGGAAGACCACACAGACCTGAGCTCCCAGCAACTTCCTGGAGAACCTTAACACAATATGACTCGCTCAATGAGTGAAGGTCCACTCCCCCCAACCCCCACCTGTCCTGCCCCGCCCTCCACAACGCCGGACATCTCAGCCCTATATTCAACAACTTTGTCAACATCATAGTAGATAAGCCCACCTCCACACCTGAACCCACAACTCCCTCATCCGGTTGGCCCCATTTACCCCCCACCATTGCGGAAACGTCTCCCCCTTCCTTCCAAGCCACCAGGTGCAACTGGATCCCTGAATAAACCGGTACCACGCAGCTTCAAACCACCTGCTTCCGGCACCATGACCACCTTTCATAATCTATCCTGGGCTACAATGCATGGATTGCCTCCTGCACATGCCCATGCCCCTTTCAAGACCATTACTACCCATAAGAGCAGACCACACGTAAGCTGGTACACTGAAGAACTGAAATTCACCAAATGCCATTTCAAGCAACTCTACTGCTGATGACGAAAATCACAAAGCGCCTGCAAATCAGCCTTCAGCAACTCCGATCCGCCAAACCATTAGCACTAACCAAACAAATTGGAGCTGTCTCAAAAACACCAAAGACATTTTTGCCATAGTAAAGAACTTCACCTCTCCCACCTTCAGCTTTGCACCCAACCCTTGCTTTACTTCAGCCACAAAATCAACATCTAATACAACTTTGCTCCCCAACCAGACCCATCCACCCTCGCTGTATTCCAACACTACAAGTCGAACACACCGAAAACCAGAATTACTTGCAAGCCCACTATAATCACAGCGGAAAGTATGTTAATCATGTATTCCATTCACTCAGGATCCCCATCAGATCCCTGCCCACACTTCATTTTCACCAAAGGATTTGACGCCATCTGCATTGCACTTGCCCGATACTCAACTACTCTCTTGCGGCAGCCACCTTACCAAATGTGTGGTAGCAAGCTACCATTCTACAGCATCTGAAAAAGCCCTCAGTCGACCTGAAGACTGCGGTAAACTAATGACTAATCTCCTTCCCTACCCAGCTATAGTCCTGGGAAAAAGTTGCCAACAAATGACTGGCCGACCACCTCCTCCCCCTGCCACCCGCCAAACAACAACACGGAGACCTCCCTTACCGCCACCACCGACATCCACCTGATCAGACAGAGGAGACATCGTTCCACTCATCCTGCTTGACCTCTCTGCCAAATTCAACACTCTGTCCCACCCATCCTCATTTAACACCTTCACGAAGCAGTCATACGCAGACTCGCTTCACTGGCTCATCTCCTTCATCACCAGACCCAACCAGTTGGTCATCCTGACACTACACCTCTGCTGCTACAACCCTTATCTGCAGAGTCCCCAAGCATCCTCACTCAACCTTATGCTGTTTAAAAACTACATGGCACCTCACACAAACATCGTCCGAGCCCACTGAATTAGAATCATGCTGTGTGCCGGTGACACTCGGTGGATCCTCTCTTTGTGACTGCACTCCCAACACTAGGAGTAAGTTCACAACCTTCATGTCTGAAGACCAGCTGTCTGAAGCTCAACGTAGACAAGGCTGTGGTGGTACTCTTGGGAAAAGATCCCTCACTGTGAACCTCAGCCTGGTAGACAGCCGAACTCGCACCAGTAACCATTCCACCCACTCAAGCTAGGAACCTCGGGATAGTGAGTGACAACCAACTCTTGATGACCAGCCAAATCAGCACGGTCGCCTCCTCCTTTGATCTACATTCTCAAAATCCTCAGAAAATTTTTCAAGATCTGTAGAACCATCACTCGCCTGCAAACTAGTCTATGGCAACACACATGTTCTGCATCACCGCTCAGCTTACCAAGAGGCTCCAGGATATCAAAACGCAACAACCATTCAGGTTACAATGAATATGCTATCTAGTGTCATGGAAGAAGTCCTGCTGTGAGAACAGAACCCAAAGCTCAGCCACATATACAGAAAGAGGCTTAAGTTTCTCACAGAACAAACACCATATGAAATGTATTGCATCGGAACAATCCTAGCTTGAGGTCAAAGATTGAGGTGGAGACCTACGACACCCACATAAAGTGCACCCTCGTAAAGTAAAGGATCCTGCACTATGCTTGCATATTGATGCGAGGTAATCGTACTGTGAGACCAAAGAAAGAAAGATTTCTAGAAATACACATCACTACCAAGCATCATCATCATTACTTTATTGCGACTATTACAGTCATAAAAGCACATATAAGTTAAAACAACAGTAATACATTTCCTATGACAGTATACAATCTAGTCTCTTGGTGGCATTGGCATTGGCATATGTAAGGATGGATAAGGTTAGTTGTCTAATTCGAGCAAAAGTCATTTAAGTAGATTTAATATTAAGAATATAATTTAGAATAAAAACTTTAAGAACGTTATTAAACATATCAGATAATCCCTTAAAATACTCGAGAATAATAGCAAAAAGTTTTAGACGGTCACATTTAGCTAAATATCAGTTTCCAACAAGTACCTTCGTTTAAGCCACATAGCTAGGAGGAATTTAGAGATTAAAACCACATGCACTAGGGATGCAGATTTAAAAATCCTATAAAATGCGCAATGTTCCCTAATACCCAGGTTTCTACACAATTGTATGACCCATTTAGAACTGGCCTGCTTGTATGCCGGGCAGAAGAACAGTACATGTATTTCTGTTTCCTCAGCCACTTGGCATCCAGGGCAAAGATAAAAGGCGTCATCTGACCACTTATTGGTTGTTGCAAAAAGAGGTAGGGTCCCATATCTAAATTGGAGAAACAACCTCCTTGCAAATGCAGGCTGTATTAAATCTAAGGCTTGTTCAAATTGGTAGTGTGACTTAAAATCCAGAAACCTATACGTCAGGCTTGTTACTCCAGTCGCCTGGATTAAAATAGTCAATTTAAAATCTCTTAGTTATTTGGCTAAAGTTTTTTTGGGGATAGCTGGGCAGGACTCCTCCGGGGTAACCCATAAGTCCTCCCTACCAATGGCACGAAAAGAGTCCCTCACAAAAGACAGCCACGGTATACTACCCACGGCCCCCAGTGACGATAATAGTACTTTGAGTTCCTCTCTATAGTGTCTCTACTCAGGTGTGCCCCATAGCCGTTGCCAGTAGAGCAGTGGTTGGCTCGAGATTAAGTCCACCATTGGGAGGATACCCAAGTCCATCCTGAGGGTTACATGGGGTGTGTTTATTGGCAAAGCCATAATGCGTCTAATAAACTTATTTTCAGTGAGGGTTAATGCATTTGTTGCATTTGTTGAACTGTGACCCCAAAGTTCAGAGAGAAGCCGACCGCGCTTGTACTTTGTATATTTCTAGCGGTGGGCTTATAGCCTTAGAAGAACATCTCTTCTGGACTTTCAATAATCCCCCTATTGCCTGAGTGAGCTTCAAATTAGCCTTATCAATTTGTGGGCCCCAGCCCATCTTATCATTCAGGGTTAGGCCCAAATATTCAAAAATATGGACTTGCTCAAGGGCTATGTCGTTCATTATTGGGTGCGGGTAGGTAGTCGGTTTGGCATTAAAGACCATGTATTTTGTTTTGTTAATGTTGACCAAAAGCTTCCTCCTTTTACAAAACTGGGTGAATTCCTTTAGAACCTGCTGCATCCCCATAGGTGACTTAGAGAGGAGCAGAGTATCACCCTCAAACATTAATGTAGGAAATCTGCGGGATGATATTTTCGGGGAATCCAAGTCCTTCACGGCAAGTAGATCTTCAATTAGGCCGTTTAGGAAGAGTGAAAAGAGGGTCGGCGCGAGCACACAGCCCTGTCTCACCCCCTTGTCAACAGGGATGGGGCTGTCAGTCAAGCATCTTTACCATATCTTACTCTGGCATACTTCCCCTTATGGAGGCGTTTGAGTTGGAGACAAAGATAGGGTGGTACCCCCATGGCCAGTAGGATACTCCATAACTGGTCACGATCAACCATGTCAAACGTGGATTTCAAATCCACGAAGGTAAGATAGAGACTCCCACCTTCCAAAACCACGTGCTTCCAGTATATCAACTGCAGCCTAAAGAGCTGATCTACAGTTGAAATATTTGCTCTAAAGCCAGCTTGGAGCAGAGCTAATATATCATGGTCTTCCATCCACTTCTGTAATCTCCCTAATAATACCCTCCCGAAAAGTTTTTGTGAAACGTCAATGAGGCTAATTGGGGCCTATAATTGGATGGTTCAAGCGGGGATCCTTTTTTGTAAATCGGAACAATCTCAGCACCAGCCCACGTAGGCGGTGCCGGGAGGCCATACAAGATTACATTAAATAATATTAGTAAATAGGGAGCCCAGACTGCCTGCTCACTTTTAAACAAGTCCCCCGGGATTTTATCCAATCATGGCGCTTTATTAGATTGCAACTTAGCCAAAGCAGATATCACCTCTCCCATAGTACACGGGGGTGTTTCAAATAAGATATCCGGATTAAAATTACAGTCTGCGATTTCGTTCACACTTATGTCAGCGAGGGAAGTAGAATATAATTCCTTGTAATATGAGTGCCAGGCATCGATGTTAGGATCAAGGGTGGTTCTACCTTCCGCTTTCCCGGAATGGGCCAAGTTCCAGAAGCTTCTACTGTCTTTTAAATTCAAAGCCTTCTTGATCTCCTTCCATCTGTCTATTTCCCACTCAGACTTTGCATTTGTAAATATTTTCTTATTAGCCCCCCTAGCTTTCTTGATGCAGAGGATATCGGCCCCTTTTAGTGAAGTTAACCAAACTAGTTTAGCTTCCTTACAAGATTTCGAATACCAAGATGCTTTATCACCACCAGATTTATGTTTGATAGGACTACTAGTAGAAAAGAAGTGCGCCAAAACCCAAGCCATTTCTTCGTGTATTTTGCCTAGGTCACTGTTAACACCAAGCTTGGTTGAATTTTCTGCAGCAACGCTTACCCTTTCTAACAATGGTATAATGCCTATGTACAATTATGACATTATTTCCGCCAATTGGTTTACCTTAGACCATCTAATCCGTCTCCCTCCATCTACAACAGCCAAGTTGTTTTGATATGGCTCCTCAAGAACTCCACCTGAACATATACCCCCCCACTGGTAATCCAACTCCATAACTAGGAGGTTGTGGTAGCTTTCACTGCGTTCTACTACTGAGAAGTCCACCACATTATGCCATATCCCTACACTAATCAGAATATAATCGATAACCGTGGCCTGTCCACACCTCTTAAAGGTCGGTCGCCGAGGATTATCGCCAGGGAACCGACCATTGCAGGGCCTTAAAGAGAAAGTCAAAGTTAAGGAAGTTAGCTGCAAAACTAGAGGAGTCCATCGAGAGATGGAGTATATATTGGGTGCCGGAATTGCCCAAGTGACGTCCTCCTCACTAGTAATTGGTTGGAGAATTCCATTTAACGGTTCAAAGTGGCAATTGAAATCTCCACAGATTATAAAGTTTAGATTCCCTTCCAGTGAATTCAGAAAATTTAGCAGGCAGTCTAACGTTAGTGATATCCCACCACTCTGGGCTGGTCGAGAGTAAATATTAATAATGGCAAGTTTCGGTAGTTTCTTGTATGACCAGAGGATACATATGATGTCTGGGGACTGCGTCTCTACTCGTTTGATCTTACATCCTAGATGGGAGGCTACCCATATGCATATCCCCCCGACGGTCTACCCTTTGGACCTTTCACTGCACCCTCACAGTATGCTACGAAGCCTGCCCTTTATTGTGGCTCTGCTGCCCAAGTTTCCTGGAACAAGCATATCTCGTGAGAATCAATATATTCCCCCCAATCCAGTTGGTCTAGTTTGGAGGCGAGGCCTGCTATATTCCAAGATAAGATTTTAGGGGACCTAGAAGTCAATTGTGCACTTGTCCTGGAGTTTTTCTCCTGCGGAGGTCTATCTGCCACCCCAAGGGTACAAGTTCCGTTGGAGGTCGGCACAAAATCTGCTGGGAGATATTCAACTGTACCACTACCATAATTGCTCATATTTGGGGGGATAGCAGTCTCCAGTTCTGCCGTTCTTTTGACTAAGGTAAACAATGTGTCCTTATTGACCCCTAGTCCACCACATGTTCTTTGATATTGATCTAGGTCCGCACTCACTGTTGTCCCTGGGATGACATATTCTTCCGGAGTTATGGCCTGGCGTGTATTTTTTCACCACCACCCCCTTTTGTACCGTGTATCGATTGGTGGCAGTCAATCCACCAGATCCATTACACTAAATCTATTGTTAAGCAGTACTGCTGGCAGTTGCTCACCATTCTCCCCATTTACCCTTGCAATCATCATAGCTGGCCGGCCCAACCTCCCCGTTGGAAACTCGTGGTTACCCTGGTTAGGCATAGAGTCTGGGAGGATGTAAAAATAGCTTAGGGCCCTAGCCTGAATAGCAGATATTAGTTATTAGTTATTAGATATTAGGACATACTAGTTCCCCCCAATTACCACATCATTAGACTCCACAGGACCGGTAAGACGGGCGGGGGAATCGCATGCATATTCAGGAGCAGCCTCTCTATTGCTAAAGTCACTTCCCCCTCCCTCACGTCTTGTGAACTCTTCTGTCTTGATATCTCCAGCGAGGGCAAACCAGTATGTGCTCTACATCTCATCTATCACCCACCTGGGGACAATCTCATCTTCACCCAACAACTCATGGACACGATCTCATCCAACGCTGGTCGGCAGATCACACAAATCTACCTGGGTGACTTCAATCTCCACTGGAACGATCAGAAAGACGCAGTGGTGAATAGTCTCAAAACTTTCCTTAGCGCGCTTGACCTCACCCAAATATGCAACAGCCCTACACATGACAAAGGCTCCATACTTGATCTCATCATCGCCAACGAAGACTCTACCCAACTAGGGGCAATCCAACCTTGTGATTGGTCAGACCACCACATTATCACCTTCTTCATTAATGAAAAAATCAAACCTATCACGGCTCAACCCACCAAATCTAAGATCTGGAAAAGGGACATGAAGAATCTTAACCCCAACTCCCTGCCTCCCCACCTCTCCAATCGCCTCCTTCCCCCTCCTGACTCCTCTGATGTTCAATCACTGACTGACCACTACCTCGACTCTATGAATTCAATAATTAATGAAGCCGCCCCACTGCAACTAAAGAGAGTCTCCACTAAGATCTTGAACCCTTGGTATGACGGCAGACTCAATGAAGACAGGCGTGCTATGCGAATGGCAGAGTGCACATGGAGATCTGACCCCTCATCACGGCATCGCAAAACGCTTAAGAACAAGAGAAATGCCTACTTTAGGAAAATCAAGCGTGCGAAAGCTGACTTCTTCAGCCTTCAGTTGGACCAAGCAAAAACAGACCAAGAAAACTGTTCGAACTAGTCAAAACTCAAACGAAGACGCAACCCTTACTATCAAACGACACAACAAACGACATCCCACACTGTGAAGACTTTTCTGCTTTCTTTAAGCTAAAGACCGACAACATAAGGTGTGACCTCCTTAATGATGTAAGTCGATACCCGAGCCACATCAAAAGGCCCGACACCCAACCTAAAAATAACGCATCCTGGTCGTCATTCGACACCTACTCTGAAGAAGCAATACACAAGCTGCTCGGCACCTTGAAGCCCTCTAATCACCTCACAGACCCCCTACCTGCTAGTGCTGTAAGAGACTTCACCCCCGTACTCCTCCCACTCTGGACTAAAATCATTAACAGCTCCCTTCAGCAAGGTCTCATCCCAGACTCCCTCAAGGTGGGGCAAGTCACGCCCATACTCAAGAAACCTACAGCAGACCCGGCTGACTTAAACAATTACCGCCCTATCACCAATATCCCCACTCTGGCCAAACTACTGGAAAAATGTGTGCAACTCCAACTAACAAAACACATTGACCGATTCGAACTCCTCGACCCTCATCAATCAGGCTTCCGAGCGAAACACAGCACGGAAACGGCCATGACACACATAATTGATGACGCCCTCCAAATCCTTGATCGCAACGACTCCTGTCTCCTCATCCTCCTGGACCTCTCCTCAGCATTTGACACGGTCAAACATGAGAACCTATTGGAACTCCTAAATACCAGAATGGGCTTATCAGGGACTGTGCTCAAATGGTTCACTTCCTTCCTACACAACCGGTCTCAGAAGTTCAAGATCAACAATGTGCTGTCCTCACCTGTGCCAGTAGATTTAGGCGTCCCACAAGGATCTTCCCTCTCACCCACGCTGTTCAACCTCATCATGGAACCACTTGCTTCCTTGCTCCAAGCATCCAATGTACACTTCCATATGTATGCCGATGACACTCAACTTTACTTAAAGGTACAATCCCCGGAAGATATCAAACTTCTGAACTACACACTCAGAAACACCCAATCGTGGTTGGCCGACAATCACCTCAAGCTAAATGCGCTGAAAACGGAGTTCCTCCTGATATCACCCCCTGCGAAAATTACCACCACCCAAATCTGGCTCAATCACCTAACAGCATTCAATGTCCGACCCACCATCGTGGACTCTGCGAAATCCTTGGGTATCACACTTGACGCAAAGCTCAATATGCAACAGCACATTAGCAAAGCAACGAAAGGAGCTAACTTTCAAATCAACACTTTGAGGAAACTCAAACCCTTCCTCCCAGCCAAGGACTTCCAAACTGCTGTACAAGCCCTAGTCCTCCCCCGCATAGACTACGGAATTGTGGCCCTCAGCGGACTCCCTCTAGCAACAACCGCACCCCTAAGAGCCTCCTTGAATGCTGCCGCGAGACTCATTACTGGCTCAAGGAAACACTCTCATATAACTCCTGACCTGAAATCCCTGAAATGGCTTCCCTTTTAAGCCAGAATACAGCTGAAAATTGCCGTTATGACACACTCGGCCATACACCTCAAGGCACCCAACTACCTCACTCAAAAGTTGTCTATATCAGGAGGCTCGAGATCCAATAGAAGTACAAAAAGTCTGCTCCTGAAACCTCGCAGATTCCGTAAGGAAAAAACTTACAAACGCTCCTTCTCAGGGATGGCACCCAGGATCTGGAATGCACTCCCTCCGGAAACGAGGCTTATCTCCTCCACTGCACCCTTCAAGAAAGAAGTGAAAGCCATCCTTATGGCCAAGTTCACCTGAACCTTATTGTTGTAGTTCAGAGACTTTGCATCGATTTTGTAACATTGATTATTTGATGGACCAATAACTTCATACTCATGCATGATTGTGATCCTATTATGCTACTCACCTACTACCCATTACTATACGGTGCACATCAGTTTGTTGAATCTCCCCCTTGATGCCCCTACCCCTTGTTCTCTGGATCTCTAGTGGTATAGATATCCTTTTAGCCTGAGCCCTCCTGATTCCTTCTGCAGCTGGATCAAAGACTCTGCACCGTCTTATATTATTATCTATTTTAAGTGTTTATTGGTACCTGCTGATCTACATTGTAGCTGGATCAAAGACTTTGCACCGCCTTAAATTGTTATATATATATATCAGCACAGGACTGCTATTCTAGCATGCTATCGTTTACTGTACTGTACCCAATTTATGTTTATTCACCCTCCTGTTGCCCACTCCCCCCCCCCCCCCCCTGTGAAGCGCTCTGATATCTGTAAAGATCTTGTTCGCGCTGTATAAAACTTTGAATAAATAAATAATAGCTCATAGGGTTCCAATTTACGATGTTCTAGTTCTGGGACGCCAGTCAGACCAGTAACATATGGTGAGCACTCGGGGGAGGTCTAGGTGATTATATGCGTTTTTTACCTCATTCCCAGTAGGGTTCCTCCTTGGTGCTGGACCAACTGTCTGGGATCGGCCCTGTCGTTCTACATGGAACCTACGGCTATCACCCTGTGTCTCTACGGGTTCTATATTTTCCCCACTGATTATTTCTGTACTTGTCTTATTGGAATACTTTGGTCAGGGTACCAGCCCTTCAATTGGTAATACAGTAGTACCTGAGCATGCTGGAAGATCCCCTCCTCCCGCCTTCACCAGCTCATTACCCTGGCCACAACTCGGTGGTTTCTTCTTAGTACCTCCCACAGTAGAGATTAATACAGACTCTAATTTCTCAAGCCTATTCTCAATTGATAAGTCTTGTTATTAGGGGCTCCAAGGTCAGTGACCTAAGAGCACCTATCTTTGCCCAGTAATCATCATCGGTCTGTGGCCGCCCAATAGCATTTTCATCCACGCTCAGTACATTTCTTGCTAGTGGTATTTGCTCAATAGATGGATGGTCCGACTTTGGGCTCTCTCCCTGTTTACTTAACTTGCAGACCTTGGACTTTTTCCCCTTCTGTTGTGTCCCTCCTCGTTTCCTCTTTAGGATGGCCCCCTGTGCGTGTTCCATAGATTTTGTGGGCGCTTTATAGACTTCTGCGACACACGTAACTGTGTTCTTAGGTAAATTTATCGATGTGACGCTCGACAATAAAGTGGGATGTGAAGGATCTCCATCACTATCGGCTGCAATTGCAACTTGCTGCAAACTCGGGCTCTGTGTCTGGGATCCAGGGAAAGGGAGTGGCTGGGGGTTTCTTTCAGGTGAGCGTGCGTTCGTTATCCCCCTATGATGACCGTTTGGAAAATACGGGGTCCATAGAAAGTCTTCGCTCAGTGATGGCTATCTCATGGGCCAACACAGACGTAGCCCTAGTAATAAACTGATCGACAGTTCCCGCGACACAGCCAGCACCAGCTACTTTCCTCCCTCTACCCTCACGAGTTGCCATTTCTTAAATCGAGTTTATAGCAAAAATATAACCAAGTACTAATCAAATGTCCACTTACTGGGGAGAAGGGATGGTCGTTGGTGTTGATATTGAGGGTCTTAGGGAGGGGGCCCAGTCCTGCCTCTCTCGGTCTCGAACGGGCTCAAACGGGCCCGCCCTTGGCCCGGGCTTCGCCCGGCGCGCGCATTCCGCAAATCGGATGTCAGGGTCAATTATATACCAGCAGAAGGGAGGGGCCAAATGTGCCTCAGGTGGTCCAGGCGCAGGGTTGTTGGGACACGTAGTCCTCGTGGCAATCCGGGCGGCAGGGAGCAATGTTGCAATCTCCCCCTTTGTGCCCCGTTTGTTTAATCCTCATGAGCCTCCAAGGGCGCAGGGCTGTAGTCTGAACAGTGCGCAGTGTCCCGCGTTAGTTCTCCTGAATGCGAAGCGGCACTACCAAGCAACATCTACACAAAGATGAGCCTGGGAAACTTAGTGGATGGCAGTGAATGAAGGAGACAATCATTGTAAGAGCTCAGGTAGAGCTGAAGACTACTTGGAGTATAGTCTGTTGATAGAGCTCAGCAACATTGACTAATTGGGAGGCTTGGGGAACACACAATAAAACTCAGCACAGTGAAGTAAATCTAGCTTAAGAGTTAAGACCAAAGAAAGTCGTAATTGATAAAGTTACTTTTTGTGTGATTATACATGCAAATGGCTGGATATCTACAGATTCCATGCAAGGTTTGGGGGATGGGCAGTTAAAGGCATAATTAGCGTTGCCCATTTGCAAAAGTCCACAAATATATTTGTTTTTGATGATACACCAGCTTCTACCAGGCTTTCCTTCACTAGAAAAGATCAGATTTACTTCTGGCAAGGACTTCAAAGTTGGAAGGAGAATGTCATACCTTCTAGGTTTGTTTTAGGTATAGGGAAAGTTTATTTCCTTCTGGGGAAAAAAATTGGGGATCACTCTTTTACCCTCACAAGCACTTTGTGTACTATCTATAATCAAGAAGCATTCTGGGAGAATTGGCAATAGCCAAACGTGTCAGATTTTGTAATTGTGATACACTGCCTGAAATGGAGAGTGAGTTTACTGTACTGCTTTGTAGCGCATTGCCTAAAATGAAAAGCTTTGCACTAATGAATCATATTTACGAATTGTAACATTGTATATGTTTTTTGGTGTTGGAAAAGTAGCAGGCAATGCATAAGCCCAGGATTGGGGACATTTTGGGATGATACATGCATGTGTAGCACTGATGCACAACGTCTGTTTTAACAATGATTGATGCAGCTAGTAGGAATACCCATACATTAATAATGGGAAAGATGCTATGAACTAATAGTAAAAGAGTGACTAACCCAGCATTTTGTAACGTAAGTGTGAAGCTTCTTAATCTTAAGGCTTTTTTCATATTTTTTACTTTGAAATATTGCCATGACGTCTCGTGTGTTCTTGTAATGCCATCAATATCACTCTGATAGGTTTTGGGAGTTTGCATGATTGTTTTTGTATTCTATTCTGTAATCCTGCAGTATTTGTTTATTTTGTAAAGTATACCGGAGATTTGATCAGCATTTCTGAATGGGTTGCAAAAATTGGATGTTCACAGAATTTTGTGAGACTGATGCTCAGAATTCAGTGCTTAGATGTATGTTAATGGCCATTGAGGTGCTTTGGACTTAAGAAATGGGAAACTTCCTTTCTTCACCAGCTGCTCAGCGGTGTGATTGGTATGGGCAATGTGCAGTACTACAGAAATGATTGCAGTATTTATAAGATGCCTGCCACAAGCAGTATTCATTGAAATAGCAATGCGGAAGAGGAGAGCGAGGCAAGCTCCTGAGAATTTAGGTGTCAAAAAAAGCGTTGTGGTACATCATTTCTACACCGCTCTCAGACATCACCTCTTGTATTGTATATTCTGGCATGGTGGTGTTTTTCGGTATGATAAATATTTAGCATATAGAGAATGTGCATTTAATGGTTATGTATTTAATTAGAAATAATAGTATGGGTTTTGAAAGAAAAAAAGGAGTAGGTATGACCTCCAACATGTATTTCTAGTTGCATTGTTGCTGGGTTTGTTCAGTTGCCCCCAAAGCGAATGTCTTTAACTTTGTGAAGTTCATTCGCTCCCAAAATGTGTTGTGTTTTAACTTCTGTTTCTTGGAAAATTTTATAACTTGCCAATGCCATGTCTTTGCTAACCTGAGAATATTGGCCTCTGAGGGAGACTGAAAGGGGCTGTGTTGTTTTGCAGTAAAGACTACATTAATACACATCCCAGTAATTACTACATTTTTAAATACTATATCTACTGTTGTATAGCATTAATGAAGTTAGCCGACATTCAAGATATACGCATCGATCAGGGAAAATATTAACACCCAAATAAACTCACCCATAAGAGCAGAAGAAGAACAAGGAAAATGTTTATGATGACATTTTTTCCCTAGCATATCATGTCAAGAGATTTGCATGTGTAACCACCTTTGTTCTAATAACCTTTTTTGCAGTTCATCCCAGGAACCCTAGGTACAATATTCGTCGTAAATCCAGCCTCTAATTGCCTTTTTAGGCCTTCTGATATAAAAATAAAATATGTATATGTACAATATATTTTTTTAAAGGAGTGGCCAGCTGTCTTCAGCCATCGGTCTGTGCCATTCACATTTTGCTTCTGTGCACTACAGTAGGGGGTCAGCCCACTTAAGCCACAGTTTGAGTGACTGCGTTTTGCTGTTTCACAAGGAGCACATCCGCACACAAGCTAGTTCCTTTCTATGCCAATGTTTATTTCCTATGTATTGCTTTGATGTTCCCTTTTGTTTTTAGAGTCTCATATGGCAACAAGACTTTATACAAGTGAGCCAGGTTATGGCAGAGGTCCCATTCCACACTTTGAGTACTTGCTTCTCCAGTATTGGGTCTTTCATAGATTCACATTCTTGAATCATTCCCGTCGTCGTAGTTTCACATTATACTAATAACAGCAGTAATAAAACTACCATAGGCTACAATGCAATGAACGGTCCCTGCAATAGTCTATCCATTTTCTTTTGTAAAAAGAAGCAAGCAGTAGTCAATCAGGCGACAGCACCCGGTAGAACACTCCCAAGAGAGGCTAGGTTCCTCAGATTTTCTACCACATGTCGTGTGAAAGGGAGTCTCCCTGAGCTCTGCTCACGTTCTTCTTCAGTTTTCCAGATTTCTAATCAAAATGTCAGATTCTTCTAAGAAAAGTCTCTTCAGGTCATGTGGGACATGCAGTAAGAAGAGGCGGCATACTGAGGATCCCCAAAAGAACTATATCTACTGTCTACCCTCAATGTGAGGTAAAAGACTGCACGATTTGTATGACTTTTTCAACCAAAACCCTTAAGGACAGAGAGGGTAGGTTGTTGATTTGGCTTCAGAGACGGAAAAATACATCTGATGTCGTCTGAGGATGAGTAGAGCTCTACCTCACAGGCTTCTCAGGAAACATCTAAAAGGACAGAAAGTTCTCCTGAAGTTTTCCAAGAAAAAGGCTTGTAAAAAGTCTTGTCAAGAAGATGCAGGCACCTCACTAAAAGGAAGCATTAATTTCCTACTGAGGTTCAAAGCCATCTTACACATAAACCTGAAAAACAATCTTCAGAACCATCCATGGAGATTACAGTCTCTAGAAAGCTTATATCGTCGACGGCGTTATCCTCCGGGTCCCCGTCGATGCAAAAATCACCATCTGAACACGTTTCACCTACCTCGTCGCCAAAAAGTACATCGCCGATGGCTGATACGACCACGCTGCCTGCCAATGATGCTTCTAGGACCGACGAAGGCTTCTACACTGCCGACGACTGCTCGGCGATGACCTCGTCGACATTGGTTTAGTCGACGACCTCCTCTTCATCGACCTCGTTGATGACGACTGCTTCCGCATCGTCGAGGATAGTGACTAGGATCTCTACATCAGCACCCATCATGTCCTCGTCGACTACACAGATACCACTGTCGACTAAGCTGACGGCACTGTATCCCACGCCTGGTCGTAAGCGTCTGTCAACGTTGCAACTGACGCTTGTATATCTGTGCATAACGTTCTCGTCGACGACAACGTAGACAAGGCGTTTTGACCAGAAACCTGCAGTGGTCTCACCTTTACCACCTTCAACATTTTTGGAGGAATCCGATGATGATGGAATGTTTGGTCCTGCTAACAATCCCTCTCAGCTTCATGTTAAGTATCAGGATGGAGATGAGGATGACTATGAAAGTTACTGTCATCAGGAATATATCCCTCCACATGCAAAAATGCAACACATGGAACCTGTTAGTGAGCCCATAGTCCACCTTCCTGTGGCTTTAGTTCAAAACCTGCAAGACATGCTATATGACTACCACTCTCGTTTTTCTTGAACAACTGCTCCTCGACCTCCATCTCCGCCTCCACCACCTGCACATTTATCACTGACGGCTGCTCCACGTAGGTCGGAGCCTTCTCCTTCGGCATCTCCTGTGAGGGACACTGTTTTGCCATAACAGCAACATGACACTTCTGATTACGGGGAATTTTAGGAGGGTCAACCTCAGAAAGATGGGTGATGAAGGGGAGGACTGTTATTTCACTGGCAGCTTCTCCATCTCCCAAAACTGCAGATTTTCCACCGGAAGATATTTGCGGCTTCCACGCACTAATAGAGTCGCTTCTCGTTTTTGATTGTCAATGACAGTGAAGCAGTCTTGACAGTTTTCTTTATGATTTTAAGAATCTATCCAGAAAAACTGTGCGAGCGATACCCATTGTAGATCACATTTGGGAGGAAGGTGTTAAGGTAATTCAGACACCAGCCACGGTTATCCCGGTCTTGCCCAGGATTTAAAAAAAATACAGAGTGGCTGATGATGCTCCAGCTTGTCTGGTAGGACATCATAAGCCAGATTCCGTTATCTCAAAGGCGCCCAACGGAGATCAAGAAATCCTTTAGCACCTGTTACTGCACCACCAGTCAGGGAGGGAAGGCGCCTCAATAACATTGGTAAGAGATTTACAACCACGTCAGGTGCTACGGTACACGCGGCTAACGGTTTAGCGATATTAGCAAGATTAGGTCGCCAGATGTGGCCCAATATCGCTCTGTACATGGACCTCCTTCCAGATGATAAAATACTAGTAGCTAGAAAGATGCAGAAATTATTGATGCTTCTATGGATGTGGCTTCCTTGGCCTTTTGTCAGCTTGTTGGAGCGGCTGTTCTCCAGGCGTCTGGGTTGGCTGAAGGCACGCCCTGAGGTGCAAAGCAAAATACTGAACATGCCGTTTGATGGTGAGACGCTCTTTGACAAACCTAATGCTGAGGCCTTACAGAGTTTTAAGACTGACACAGCTAAGGCTTTCGGCACGATCCAATACAGAAAGACCCCCTTTCGTGGAGCTTGTGGCAGAGGAGCCTATTCATTTCGAGGGGGTTACCAGAAATATCAGCCTCAGGCTTGCACCTCTTTTTGCCTTTCCTACCAACATCAGCAGAAATACCGTGCACCACCACAGGCTGCTTATTTCAGACAGCCCAGGTGGAAGCAACACGGTCAATCCAGAGATGCTGTCAGAAAACAGTGATGAAACGACGCTGCCTGCCGTTCTTCCTTCGATTACTTCATTCAAGAAAATTCCCTCTCTCTCATTATGTAGGTCAATGGCAGAAAATAACAGACAATTGGGTCCTGGATATAATAAAATATGGTCATACCCTAGAGTTTACTACAGCGCCACCTCCTCATCCACCTAAAAAATCAATACCACCACCTCTTCAATTGCTAAAGAAGGAGGCATTGCTCATGATCTAGAAGGGAGCAATAGAATGTGTCTCAAGCTCTCGGAGAGGAAGGGGCTTTTACTCCTGTTTCTTCCTTGTGAAGAAGTCGTGAGAATGGTGTTCCTTTCTGGACCAGTCCTGTAGCGTTGTCTCGGAAGTGGAAAACGTCCCGAAATGCATTCAAAAATATAATTTCAAAAACACTTCATTGGCAATTTTGAAGAAGGTTCCTTTAAATAAAGTTTTATTTGAATTTTCTTCAATTCTTCAATTTTTCATGATGTTATTTTCACATCAATAACTTTCTTTCACATATGTATTGCCCTTGCCCAATGCATTTCGGGCGTTTAGCCCTTCATCAGGGGCTTCATATGCTGTCAAAAAAGAATATACAAAACAATAATTAGCATACCTTTGAAAGTCGCACATTGTTTTGAAATAACATTAACAAAGGAATTTGTTTCAGTAAGTCGGCCTTATATCCCAAGGTGTTTTATGATGAGCAAAGGTGCAGAGTGTTCAAGAGTTCAGTGTGTCGGGCCAAAATTCAAACAGAAAATAATAAAGGGTAAGTGACAGAAAAGTAGGTGAGGGTGAGGATAAACAATAACGGTGTGCTTTAAAATCGACGTGCACTAGCGTCAACTGAGTGGTTTGAATCGTGCCGAGAGCTGTGTGAATGTCGCAACTATTTAGTTAACACTGCTTCATACCTTCAACATACCGGTGTTGTATGTTCAAAGTCTCCACTCGTTATAAATACAGGTATAGAAAACAGCGCTTTTCTCTGAAATGTGCAAGAAAATAGAACGATCAATATGGTGACAAGCACGTAATCTGGTTATAGCAGCAAACCGTGTGTAAACATGACACACGGGTGTTTGACTCAGGGTTTCTTATCCGAAGTACGAAAAGCCTCTTCTCATTCAAAAATGCTTCATTCGGTATGCAGTGCACAACCATATAAGCAAATACAAATACACATATTAAAATCATCACAGATGCAAAGAAAAGCCTCTTAATCGACAAAGATATGGAAAAGTGCGTTCATTACGGTGCACCTTTCAATGTTGGTGTACCGCTGAGTCACGAGCATTTTACAGAACGTCTTACCCCGTGTTTAAAGAGCGTGAACCTCCTCCGGCGCTTCCGTGTTGCTCCTGGAAGACGTGATTATCTACGATCAAGTTAGGTGCGAGTGGAACCACGTGATCATATAACACATGATCAAATACGGGCGACAGAAAAAATACTATGCGGACCGCATAACAAGGGAGAAGAAAGATCCCCGAGTGGGTGTAAATGAGAAGAATCGGATGTGTGATATCCCTAACAAAAATAAATGTAAATGTGAAAAAAATGTAAATGTGAAAAAAATATGGGGAAAAAAACGTGAATGGTGTTTGGGGGTGAGGCTTAAAAAGGCCAGTGTTTAAAGGTTCGGTGAGTAACACAACAACCAATGTACATGTCAAAGACATAATGACTGATGGGTTTACGATCATATATTACATGTTGTCGCAACAAAAAGAATTCTCATCACTATGTGGATATCTGATGATATGTGGTGTTAGTGACATATGATTCAAGAGTCCACTGTTATACTGAATTGAAATATTGGGGTATATTCAAGAATCTGATAATGGTAGTTCACAAGAAGCCATTGAAATCTACACGATCATTTAGTCCTTTCGGATCAACCGTATTCAGGAGGTTAATCCAAAATATTTCCCGGCGTAGAAGATGTTGTGTATTATCTCTTCAGGGAGGATCTGAGGTTGTTCCAGTACTAGGAATCGCAATTGACTTGGAGTATGATTGTGGGTATTACAGTGTGATGCTAATGGTGACTTGGAACTTCTGGTGCGGATATTACTTTTATGCTCCGTCAGTCTCGTTTTGATCTTTCGTTCCGTTTTTCCCACATAGGCCAAATCACAGGGGCATTTAATCATATAAATGAGGTTGCTACTGTCGCATGTTGCAGTCACTCTTAATTTTATTGTGGTTCCTCAACTTGGGTGTTGAAATTCTTTGCCTTTTATGATAGCATTGCAGTTTCCACAATTATAGCAGGGTACAGTGCCTTTGTAAGAGTGCTCTTTTGATCATCCCTTTGATTCAGTAATTCCTTAATGTTCTTGGTGCGTTGATAAGCAAACCTTGGTGTATTGGAATTTATCCCATTGAAGTCATCCTTTAAGGTTAGTAAGGACCAGTGTTTTAAAATGATTCTTATGATTTGCTGACTCTGTTGAATATTTTGAAATAAAAACCATTCTATTCTCCTCTTTTGACCTGATTTGTGTTTTTAATAAGGTCGCACAGTGTAATTTCTGTGCTTTAGATGCAGCTTCTTCTAGGATTTCTGTTGGGTAACCTCTCTCTTTGAATTTGGTTAAGGTGGTTTGCATGCTTTCATTGAATGATTTCTCAGTTTAAGAAATTCTTTTTAATCTCCACATTAGGGAATATGGAAGATGTTTCTTGAGAGAATGTTTGTGAAAACTTTGAAAATGTAACACATTGTTTCTGTCAGTACTCTTGGTATATACTGGGGTTTCCAATTTTCCATTTGTTGTGTATCATCACATCCAAGAATGTGATTTGGCTTTTGTGTATTCTGTGGGTGAACGCGATCCTGTCATTAACCTGATTCAATTTGGATATGGCTTAGGTTAACTCATCTTCTATAAGAGGAGGTTATCCGACCATTCATGATTATTCAGAATGTTGTCCAGTTTAAACCGGTACATAAAAATGTTCGCGTGCGCAAGAGCTGCGCAATTCCCCATTGATGTTCCAAAGGATTGAATAAAAAATTCAATATTCCAGCTGAAATAGCTATGATAAAGCGTAAAGTGGAGTAAATCCATAAGAAATGTTTTCAGATCTTCATCCATGTCAGTCATCATTAAAAAAGATGCCACTGCTTCCAATCCAAGATTGTGCGGGATTGAAGTGTATAAGGATTTTACATCAATGGTGCATAAAATCATTTCCTTGGGATACATGGTTGCGTGCTCCTCCAAAATAGTTAGAAAATTGGTGGTATCCTTTATGTACATGGTCATGGTTTGTACTATAGGTTGTAGGTGTTTGTCCAAATATTTCTTGACTGGCTCATGAATGGAATTAACAGTAGACACTATGGGCCTACACAGTGGGTGGGTAGGATGTTTATGCACCTTAGGAATCATTTAAATATATGGTATTGCTGGATTTTGTTTGATTAGAAATTTTTTCTTTACTTCCTATGATTCCACGGCTTATGGCTTGGTCAATGATGGTAGTAAAGATTGTGATGAATTACTTAGTTGGATCCAGGTCAATTTTGTAATATGTGTTGATGTCATAAACATGTTCATTCACACGGTCCACATAAAATTCTGTGTCCATGATGACAAGGGTACCACCTTTGTCTGCCTGTCGAATTGTGATGTTGGGATTGTTTGCCAAATTCTTCAAAGTTTGCTGTTCTTTAACTGAAAGATTAGTAAATTTTGGTTTTGGTTGTTTGTAAATCAATTCAATGTCTTTTAAAATTACTTTCTCAAAAGCATCCAAAACCTTGTGGCTGATAGGTGGTATGAACTTACTCCTATTCCGTAATCCCATGAGAGTGTCCTTCGAAGGGTCTTCTGATGAAGGAATGACATTTGAAAAGAAATGCTTCAATCTTAACGATCTCATGAATTTGTAGATACATACTTGAGTGTCCAATAAGTTGGAATGGTAGGTCGATACAAATGTTTTACCTTTCTGTAGTACTTGTGTTTGAAAGCGTGTAATATTTTGTTTTGAGAGGTTAATGACTACGTTTTTTGACGCCTCGTGTTTTTCTCAATTGAATCCTCATTTGTTTTTTCTTTGGCTCCTCCTGGTTCTTCTGATGGGGTCTGGCCTATCTCTAAAAAAGCAGCATTTGAGGTGTTTGATGATGCTCCTCCACTGGACTTGGCTGGTTTTTCACTGGTCTTGCTTAGATCCTGTTTTCCAAATGGAGGGTACCTGCTACGTTGTGATTCGTCTGATGATGATGTTTCATCCGTGGATCTGCCAGAATTAGGTTTTTGCTGTCTGCGTCTGGCATAAATTTCTGCCCAGTTGTACACTTCCCCTAATTTATTATCCACGGTGTCTCTTTTGAATTTCCTAATTTTCCGTTCATTGATCTCTTTTGTGTATGTATTGAGCTGTTTATTGACGTCATTCAATGTATTGTCTAATTCCTCTGGAGTAAGCATTTTACTTAATTCGTGTTTGAGCTGTTGTGATTCTTTTGTGAGATCTTCTATTAATTTGGCCAATTCCTCTATGATTAGTAGTATGAGATCTAAGGAGCATTTATTGAGTATTGCTTGCCACTTTTCAGTGAATTTTGAACTATTTTTACATAATGTTGATTTGAGCGAGATACGTAGCCCTCAAGGGATCCTCTAAACGCTGTGATATTTTATGAGCATGCTGGCATGTAACCGCTGATTAACTATTTTCTTTGACATGTAGAGCAGTTGTTTGATGCTGCTCTGTTTAGATCCAATGTTTGTTATTAGATTTTCTGTTTCTTCAATTAGTGAGTATATTCATTGTGTATCTTCTTCAGAATATCTGAATGTGTCTGCTCTTTAATCAGTAAGGTTTGTTATCTCCTCGTATTGCATGATACTGGTGGGTACGTAGTTCTTTTTTTTTTTACTCAGAAAACTGTAAATAACTCCTTTGATGAAGAACAATCGCGCTCCGTTTGTTGAGAGAGTTGGTAAAATAAATTGAATTCAAAGTGAGTCTGTGCTTTTTAGTGATTCCTCCTGAGTAAGAGGAAAATTGAATCTTTTTGACAGAATATGAAGCCCCTGATGAAGGGCTAAACGCCTGGAATGCATTGGGCAAGGGCTATACATATGTGAAAGAATCAGCGGTGGGACAAGCGGTTCTGTATCCTCTATTTCAGTAAGGTAAGCCTCTATTCTTGGTGGTGTTTTTTCCTTCATATTACTTGTCCTTAACAAGTTTAAAGTGATACTATGCTTTTGATTCTCATCTTACTTTGTTTATACAATATATAACTATATATGTATGTACGGTTATAGGATCCTTGGGTAAAGGGGGCCGCGTTTTCTTCTTCCCACCTCCCTCCTGACGGTCTTCTAGCCCGCCCTCGATTTGAGATCATTCGGCAGTGCTAGAATGACCGTGCCCAGGGTGCGAATCGCTCGGGCTGGTAAGAGATCCTTTGGTTTCCTGGCAGCCAATGCATGAAATGAGCTCCCTGTGGATCTGAGGACATCCGAGTCGGAGTCTATGTTCTGTAAGAAACTGAAAACCTGGCTCTTCCGTCACCCTTCGATAGGTCTAAAGTAACTCTGTGCCTTCTCTGTTTGGAGTTCTTCGTAGGAAGTTTGTTAGCATGGGAGGGTTGCTGGGTTTCATTGCTGTCCTAGCGCGGGGACACTCTGGATTAACCATAGCACTTTACAAGCTTCCTAATAATAATAATAATGTATATTATTACCCACTATCCTCTAAGGGTAGTTATGTGTATAATGGATTATTTCTATACACATCTATGCAACTGCTAGCTATTCTGATTCAAACATGTGAATCTATGAAGGATCCAATACTGGAGAAGAAAATGAGTTGCCTGTAACTACCCCAGTATCTTTCATAGATTCACATGCGACCCACCCTCCTCCAGAGAGGCTTCCCTTATTTCCTGAAGATAGAAAGGTTCTCACTTGTGCGTGAAAATCTGAGGAACCTAGCTTCTCTTGGGACTGTTCTAGAGGGTGCTGTTGCCTGATTGACTACTACTTAACTTTGGTTCTTTTTCCCCAAAAAAATGGATAGGCTATTGCAGTGAGTGTTCATTGCATTGTAGCCTATGGTAGTTTTACCATTGCTGCTTTAAGTATACCGTGGGACTCCCACTACGACGACAACGATGATTCAAGTATGTCACTCTATGAAAGTTTTTTTTTTTAAACTTGTTTTTATTAGCATTTCGATATTGCACAATACAGACCATATCTTGAAACATATACACTACAGGGTGCATAAACAACAGTGGAGGTCGAGAATGGAGGAACAGTGGCGTGTGGGTCGGGTCCTTGTGGTCCATGTGCTAGCAGTAGCAAGAAACGTGTGGGGTATAAACCAGGGGAAGAAGCATGTGGGTGCAAAGTGTGCGTAGGAAAGGGGGCGGTATGGGTCTGGTGAGACTGGACGTAACTAGGTGTATCGTGGAA
The DNA here is from genome assembly GCF_964261635.1 of Lissotriton helveticus. NCBI lineage: Eukaryota > Metazoa > Chordata > Amphibia > Caudata > Salamandridae > Lissotriton > Lissotriton helveticus. The sequence goes on along the minus strand of NC_136070.1, from coordinate 1,165,817,284 downwards.
TCGTGGTGCTATCAGAGGTCACTCTATGAAAGATACCAATACTGTAGAACCGTAGTAACTCATTTTCATCTAGCCAATGCTGTTGTAAATTCCTCTTGGAGGGTCTTTTATCTGACTGCTTGTATTGCACAACATAACTGATTGGGTCCATTTGAAACTGTTTCTGTTTTAGATTTTTGAAAGCTTCAGTATTCTAAAACAATTCTTCAGAACATGTTTCTTCTGGACTCAATTTCACCAGTGGTTCTTAAAGTTTGCCCAGGAAGAAAACCAGCATTTATCATGTATAGTTTGTAGCACTGTAACACGTTTATATTTCCTTCTTTCATTCCTTCTTCCCTTGTTCTTGCATTTCTTCTTTCCTTTTGCTTTCCTTTTTTTCTTTCATTCTTATTTCTTTCTTGTATTAATTGCCTTTTTCTTTCATTCATTTCTTACTTGCTTTCTTTTCAACTTTGTCTTTCTATCCGTGATTTTCTTTAATTCTTTCCTTCTTTCTTGCTTTATGTCCCTTTATCTTTCCTTTCTTTCCCAAAGGTAAGAGGTTGGCAGCCAATGGCACAACAGGTAGCTTTTTTAGGTCTCTTTTAGCCAAGACCTTTTTAATTTTACAAAAATTATCTTTATAACAGTTAATAATAGGGTCTTCAGCCACGTTTCACCCATTTATCTGTGGTTGTGCCATTCACATTTGTGCCTTAGTCTATATTTTTTTCATTTGTGTTTTTTTAATGACAGATGCCCAACAGGTTTCCAAACAACGTTTTGCATAAGCCATGACATAAAAAACAGAATTGCCAGAGGGCTGGCAGACGACGCCAGACCTATTGGCTTTGCCATTGCTTTTTCATGCTTGGTAATTTATGGTGCTGTTGGTGATAATTAGTTTATCACTGAGCAGTAAAAAATCTTGCTTGTTCTCCAGAGAAATGACATGTAAGGTAATCCATCCCAACACTAAAATAATTACATTGGGAAAACCTAGGATTACAATGGGGTGAAGATGGATCATCAGTTGGAACTTCTCCCAGATAGTTTCAATTCAGAGTTAACCTAGAAATACTTTGACTTGCCACATAAATTTCAAGACAATGAGAGGTGTAAGTTATTATGATCAATATAAAGTTTAAGGGTGTGTTATTAAGTCTTTCCTAATTTATATGAAGGCAAACATTTTTCATTTCCTGAAATAAGGTTTTCTGCTTCAGGGGACTAGTTGGTACCTGCAAAATAGATTGAATTGAACATAAACTGATTTGTGGCAAGTACTTCGCAGTTTATAGAAGTTCAGGTCATTCTCCAGTTGGTTGTCTCTGCTAGAATGTAAAAGCAGCCATCCTATCACATCATTTTGTTTTGTGAATGAGCTTTTATTGAACCAAATTGTTTCTGTCCTTGTCCTGTCATGTACTTAATGGAATTAAGGTACAAGGTTTGCATTCATTGGGTTGTGTATCTTAGAAACACACTTAAATCAATGGTTAAGCAGCAATACTAATGTATGGTAAATGCTACACAAAAAATCATAATATATATTCGCAAAAACAACAAAGGTTACAGGGATGTTATAGTTAGACTGACATTCCACTCGTACAAAACCAGAGAAATTCAGCCCTTATAGTTATCCGAGTTAACTGTAACTTGCGCCCCACAGTGCACTGCTTATGATCTCACATATTACATCACACATGCCATGGACAGTGACATCACTGATGACATCACTAACCTCTCAAATTTCATCACTCATGACATCATCCAGTGACTAAGTTAAAAAAAAGTTTGATTGTTAAATATACATATGAGTGCCTGGATGACTGAATGGGTGCGTGACTGCTATAAGTGAGTGATTAGGTGTCTCAGTGAATGTATGTCTGTCAGTTGATGTCTAAGTGGGTGTATGAGTGTGGTAGTAGGTACATAACTGGCTATATGGGTGATTGATTGGTTGACTCTCTCTGGGTGTCTGTGTGAGGAGGTGAGACTGCCTTTATGGATGGATGTGAGTGGGTGAGTCAGTGCCTGTCTAGGGTAGTGAGTGAGTGTGTGAGAAGCTGTATGAGTGCGTGAGTGTCTGTATCGCTGTGGCAGTGATTGAGTGTTTGTCAGTATGGGTGAGTAACTGGTTATGTGAAAGGCAGTACAGGTGTCTGTGTGAGTAAATGTGATAGTGGGTATATGGATGAGTACATGCTTCTGTCCGTGACTGTATGGGTGTGAATGAGTATGTGTTCTTAATTGTTGCACCAAGTAAGTGTATGTGCATGTAACTGTTTGGGTTAGTACGTACTTGTATGATTGACTGTATGGGTGAGTGTGTAGGTGTATGAGTAGTTCTATGTGTGACTCCGTGTGTGAGTGGCTGTAGGTGTATCTGTTGATTGAGGGGGTGTATGAGTGGCAGTATGGGTGAGCAAATGGATGTGTGTGTAGATCTATGAATTAGTGAGTGGCTGAGTAAATACTGGTATGGCTCTGTCAATGGGTTTGTGAATGGTTGTGTGGGAGTGCCAGTGGATGTATAAAAGATTCTATAGGGGTGTGAGTGGGTGCGGTACGTCAGATGATGTGGCTGATGTCTTCAGTGATGTCCCTGACCATGTCATGAGTGATGTAATATGTGAGGTCGTAAGCCGTGCATTATGGGGGCACGAGCTATAGTTAACTATAACGGCTGAATTACTCTGGTTTTGTATAAAATGTCAGCCTAACTATAACGTTCCTGTAACTTTGTTTTTTTTCAGTGAATTTCTAAGGTTTTTTTAACTAGCAGTCACGTTTGCAGAGTGTTGGGAGAAAGGGGGCTGGGCCTCCAACCACCTCTCAGCAATCCCACTGTGTCGGGCTTACTGGAGGTAACAGGAGGGATAGTTGGCCCCTAAGGACCCTTGGGAGCGAAGGGGACTTCATCCACCAACCAAGAGTGCGCCAGGAGGCACGTTTGCAGGGTAGTGGAGACAGGGGGCGGGCCTCCGGCGAGTTGCCGACTTCCGATTTTATTTTTAGGAAGGGGGGCTTTGTGCCCCCCCTTTCCTTGATACTTTTGGGGCCCGACCCATTTTTTATTAATAAAATAAAAATGGAGGGGGGGGGGGGGCACGCGTCCGTCTGCGGTGGCCCGTCCAGCCCCAGCATTATTGCTCCAGATTGCCTCTGGGATCTGGCCCACCCGGGGCCCAATTAAAGTCCGGAAGCCCGCAATTTGTTTTTTTGTCCAAATAAAAAATTTGGTCAAATCGCTGGTCAACCGCGACTCCCGATGACATAAAAAAAAATGTTTTTTTTGTCCCTAGGGGTCCCCTGAGCAGGCCTAGGGGGTCAGGGGGTTTCTGCCCCGCCCCCTTTTCTTGTTTTGTCTTGCTACTCGGTTCAACCGAGTAACAAGATGGCTGCCTGGTTTAAAGTGTTGGCAACCAATAAGATCTCAAGCACAAGATGGGGAGGGTTCGTGGATCCACTGAGGCCACAGTTGTATATCTGAGAAATGTTAACATTTCTCAGGAAATACTAAATGGATTTAAACCATTTAACAACAAGAGTGTTCTCTGGACCAAGAGCTACATTCCTGCCAAATTTGGTGTAATTCAGTTCAGCAGTTTGGGCTGTAGCTGCGTCAACCGTTTCCTATGGAAATTAAAATGTAGAAAAAGCTTTTTGGGTCCTCCCTTTTTCTCGGCCCCGCTTGACGGATAACTCCGAAATTATCAAGACAGCAGCTAACGTGCCTGCCCATTAGTTTTGAAACTTTTGTGAATATTCGTCAAACGGCATAAAAGTTATTGGCAAATACAAAAACGCTTTTCCTATGGAAAGTAGGTCCTAAATAAAACTTCCTACTACAAACCCCCGTAGGATATATATATATATATATATATATATATATATATATATATATATATATATATATTCGGATGAATCTGCTTTTATTTGTTGTTTCATAGCTTCTACTGTATGTGGTTATAGGTGCTTGGACTGAGTTTCCACTTGAATAGTTTTTGTGCTTCTCTTGTATGACATATACTCTTGATTTGAAGATAGTTTTCACTACTCTGCAAGAAGTGCTTTGACAGTTGTTTTCCCAAAAGGATATTAATCAGGGGAAAAAGCATTATTTGTTTTTAATCCATGGACAATGCTGTTGTGTACGGTGTAATCAAAATGATAAATTCCAAAGTGTGTTTTAGGTCGAGCCTATAGCACTTGCACTGCAGGATGATCTGTTGTATGTACTTTGTGGGGTTTGACTACTATCGCTTTGGATTAGTCTAGTTGGTTGTCCTGAAAGAAATCTTGCTTGCTAATAGTTACTTTGGCTTCCTGCTTCCTCCCTTTTTTCCGAGTTGTTCACTGTTCAGAACTTGTGATCTTCTGCTTTTTTCTATTTGATTTTCTGTTCAGGCACCATTTTTAAAATTCGAACAAGCGCTTTCTGTCACATGCTCACTCTCCTTCTCCCTACTCTCTAGGGCCCTGCTGATACTGCCGCTCGCTCCGTTGTTTTTAGTGAAGGCACAGGAGACCAGTCTATGAGACTCGAAACCTGTTTCCAGTTCCAAAGTCAGCAGCTCTGGATGTTATGCCACATCTTGTTTCCTAGTTAAAGCAAAAAATGTTTTTTACATGTACAACAATAGCTGCGTTGCCTCTGCTAATCAGTACGCTGTCCCTGCATTCAGGAAGTCCAGAATCTTTTCCATTCCCAGTGCAGATTTATTATATTTGTTTGTCCTGTAACTGGATAAACACGTCTAAGATGGCCACTTTATTTACCAGTGTTGTGGAAAGTGAGGCGTCTGTTTCACTACTTTTCAGTACTCCTTTATCAATGTCAATAACGGTTACCTGGAAGGGGTTTGTTTTGGGCACGTGGGTCTCACTCAAGCTTCATCATGGCAACTGAGATGGAGGAGCCCGAGCAGGTACCGCAAAAGTGTGACTCTCGCCAGGTCCTTCAGCAGACCCGCCTCTTTCTGAACTTCTTCTGGGATATCGCTAAGCCCTAGCAGGAGCAGCGGTTGCAATCTACTGAGGGACTGATCGGGAATTTTGTCTTTTTACTACCTCTACCATTTAATTACCATACTTCTTTGTATACTTGAAGCACCCCTTAAAACCATGTGAGTCTGCCTTGCCACGCTATCCCCTCGCCATTCTTAGGGCAAACACTAGATTGCGCTCCCACCGTCACTGCACACTTGTTGCAAGTTTTCTTTTCAACCGCCATGTTCTCGTGGCCGCTCACCATTTAATTAAGCAGCAACTTCCAATTTCAATATGTGTGGTGCAGAAGCGAGTCTGAAGCCGAAGTAAGGATTTTTATTTAAAGTAGACTTTTCAACAGTGAGTTATATGGCTACTGTTTCTCATGTATTCCTCAATATCTAGTGTCTGCGTTTATTCGCGTATGGCATGCGTCGCACTATGTACGGTTTTTGGTGAGTTGGCAGTGCTGGCTCTGCACTATACCCCTATCTGCCGTGACGAGAGCAGCGCCGGGATTGAAGGTGTGTGGCGGGGGCTAAGTGTGAGAACCGGGACATCGAGCCCAAGTCTGCAAACCTGGCCAAAGCCAGCCCAGAAAGAAGCTTGGTTCGACATAGGGACTTGTTCCTTTATCCCCCTGCACTGTGGCCTCTGCGGCAGCACCAGGATGGCTCACCTCCTCCATGGCGGGCTGGAAGAATTGCTCGGTGCAGGAGACGTACCGGCTGGTAGTGGTAGGAGGCGCCGGCGTAGGCAAGTCTGTGCTCACCATCCAGTTTATCCAGGTGAGTGCGCTATGTCTAGCAAGCAGTTCTTGTCTATGCCCCGTCCTCTTTACTCACGCAGACTACAAACTATCCTTTTACCAGCTGCTGAGCTCCTGCACCCCGACCTCTGCTCTCCTTGGCCCACCTTACCTGGGTTTGTCCCTTCACCAGCAGTGAGTCCTGCATTCTAGACACTACCCCCCTACTCTGTAAGCCTTCAAGACACTGCTGCCTATTCACCAGATACTGAAATGAATTCCATCTCATCCACACACACTGCTCCCACTCCGGGCCCCTGTAACTGGGTAGGTCATTCTGCCACCTTAATATGTGCTCCCAAACAGTGAACCCTGTCATTCCCTCGACCATACACTGGCACGTCGACCTGACCTGTTGTACCTCCTTGGAACACCGAAACCCATTGACTCCTGTTCCTCTCCACCCTTTACTATCCCTCCTTCAAACACTGCTTGCAACCCAGCCAGTGTGTGACTTTAAGACACTGTACCCCACTTAAAATCCCTCCCATCATCCCTCACTTCGCCCAAGGAAACTATGCCCCACTGCCAAGGATCTGTCTGTCCCTGACCTCTGCCCTATGTATTTCACTTCGCATTACCATCCGTCTGGTTTTCCCAGATATTCGGCCTTTCTTGCCAAATCTCACTCTTCCCAACTGCTTCATATTACTTGTTTGGCCACACATATTTTAAGCCCTGGAGACTCGGCCTCTTTCACCATACAGTTTGTACATTCCACATTCTCTTAAGATAAATGTTGCTCCTCCTTTTACCCAAGTCCCTCTGTATCCTTTTATACCTCCCCTACCCAAGTACATGTGCCTGCTCCTCCATCATCTCCAGCCACACTTGCTTATAATATCAATGTGTATTTTATTCCTGGTCTCACTGGCCCTTGCGCAGATGTGTTTCCCTTTGCTGCTACCATTTCATTACATTTGACACTCCTTTTTACGTCTCGGCTTAGAGACTCGCGAAGCCCGTTCTCGGCAGAGAACTATAGCAATCGTTTCTGCCAACAAACAAGGCAAGAGCTGGGCACGTGCCCAGCATTATGAATGGGAGATGGAGCGACAAGAGCTGGCCACGCGCGGATTTGGTCATGCGCACGCTCACGGCGCCAGCGTCTCCGCCGCGCGCTGATGACTTCTCTCTTCCTGGCCGGCTCCCCCCTCTCGCACCTCCGTCCATGCCGCTGAGCCCAGCCGGCGCAGCCGACATGGACAGCAGCACCATCAGCAAAGCCCAGCCCAGGGGCGGCTCGACCGGGCCCGCGGGGGAAACTAAACCCAAGAGCGGTGAGTAGATACTTGGGCGTGTGTGTGTGGCTGGTTATATATACCTCTCTTCTCCGTATTCGTGTTGCTGCTTGTTTTCTGTCCCAAACACACACATCAGCCCTTGAGTCCTAATGCAGGACCCACTGAGCTATCCATCCAGCGCATACATATCACCCTGCTTCTTGGGCGCTGCCTCCTCAAACTGCACCCCGTCTTCCACTGCAACACGTGCATTTACTACTGGAGTTACTTTACTGATACAGCCCTCGGTGCACACTAATGTATACAGGTAGACTGCTGTTCGACTCCGTTTATGGCCGAAGCTGACTGTGCTAATTCCATACTCCCAGTGGGACGGGTATGCTCAGACGTGAGTCCCGTGCTCTCATTGTATGATTAAAGTCCTGTTGGGGAGGGACAGACACCGCAGGGAATGTACTGCTGAATATCAACATACAAAAATATCTGGGGCAGAAAATCGAGGGAAAATATTGAAATCTAAGTCCTAAGAAGGGAAGTATAGATTTACTATTCCTAAGTCCACATCTACATACCTTGAAGATTTATGTATCGCATAGATACATATATGTGAATGTAGGGACAGAAAATCTAGACTTACATGCTGATATTTTGTTCAATATTTTGTCAATGATACTCTCCATATTCTGACTTCGATATTTAGTATACACATGCACCACAGTGCAGTGTGGTCCATACCATAAATATGTCTTTGAATCTCCACACTTGCAGTACCTTTTAACATAGTGGGTCTAGAGCGGGACTCAGTTGATGGAGACATCTCATTTTGGCCTCGTACTGATATTTTTTAAATGCTACATTTGGTAATAATGCTAAATTAATATTAGAAACGTTTCACGTTTTGCAAACTCTCACTGCTATGCTCCCAATGAAAGACATGCTTGAACTGTTTCCAAGTGTGGAAGTTTGGAGAACCACTTTCAATGACCTGAACATTTGAGTGCTTCAAAGGTTATCTGAACAATTTGCCCCCGGCCTATGAACAACCTAAACGTAGTTTTCTAAAAGTTGAAAGGTTTGAGTACAAATGAGTACAAATATTTTTGTGATGGCCTGCGGCAGCATTTTATAGACAGAATATCCAGAATGTATGAGGATATCGTACGAAGCTTAAAAGTCCCTTCTAACCACATCATCCCAACCCAAGCAGAGTGAGAGTGACTGCATGAGTGAGAGTGACTGCATGAGTGAGAGTGACTGCATGAGTGAGAGTGACTGCATGAGTGAGAGTGACTGCATGAGTGAGAGTGACTGCATGAGTGAGAGTGACTGCAGAGTGAGAGTTCCAGAGAGAGGAGGGTATGCTTGTGCGCTTACACGGTGCACTAACACACAGGAGCTAAAACAAAGAACAGTTGAACACGTGTCTTGGGAGCTTCATGTTATGTTATGTTATGTTATATGATTGTTAAAGCGCAAACAGCTGCCCCAGCAACGGAGCGTCCCGGCGCTGACCTAACCAGTACCTGAGGGGAGAGGGGGATGGCCACAGAGAACTAGATGAGGGAAAAGAGATGAGTTTTTAGTGATTTCCGAAAGGCAGTCAAGTTGGTTAAAGTACGGATATGTAGGGGTAATGAGTTCCAGAGTCTAGCCCCCAAGACTTTGAAGGAACGCCCACCCATTCTACAGAGCTTGAATCGTGGGATCGACACGAGGTGTTGTCCCAGTGAGCGTAAGTTACGCTGAGGGGTGTAGGGTACAAGGAGCGGGCGTAGGAGTTCAGGGCAGTCAGAATTCAGAATTTTAAATGCGGTGGTAAGAGTTTTAAAGTGAATTCGAGATTCAATTGGGAGCCAATGCAGGTTACGGATGGTAGCTCTGGCAGAGCACCTTCGTGGGAGGCCAACCACCGCTCTGGCGGCCGAGTTCTGAATGCGTTGCAGCCGCGCTAATTCTGCTTTATTTGCCCCCAGGAATAGCACATTGGCATAGTCCAGCCGGGCAAGTATCATGGCTTGGATAATGAGTTGGCGGGTACTGGGGTCGAAGAACCCGAGTATCGGGTTAAGACTTCTCATTAGACCCACACACGTTGCTGCCAATTTCTTTGTGTGGGACTGATAGTTGAGAGAAGAGTCAAGCCAGACACCTAGGTTCTTCACGACCTCTTTTGGCACAGGGGTAGGGCCAAGCGAGGAGGGCCACCAGTGATCGCTCCAGTAGCTGGGATTCTTGCCAAGGAAAAGCACCTCCGTTTTCCCGGCGTTCAGCTGCAGGCAGTTGCGTGTTATCCACTGTGCAACTGCCGCTAGCCCATTCCTGAATTTGGTGGCCGAGGTAGAAGGGCCTTCAGTGAGTGAGATGACCAGCTGTGTGTCGTCGGCGTACGACACAAGCGTAAGGTCCCACTCTCTAGCCACTGCAGCAAGAGGCTGGACGTACAGATTAAAAAGAGATGGGCTAAGCGCCGATCCCTGAGGGACTCCTTGGTCGATGGGATGGGGTTGGGCGATGTGGGGAGGGGCTGAAACTTGAAAGGATCTGTCCTTAAGAAAGGACCGGAACCAGTCAAGGGCGAGTTCGTTAATCCCTATGGCCTCAAGTCGATTCAGCAAGATGTTGTGTGAGACCGTGTCAAAGGCCGCGCTGAGATCCAGCAGGATCAGCGCGGCACTTTGACCAGCGTCCAGGATGCCTCGAAGGTGTTCCGTGGTGGTCAGCAGGGCTGACTCAGTGCTGTGTCCTGGCCTGAAGCCATTTTGAGAGGGGTCCAGGACGTGATTTAACAACATGTGGTGGGATAGCACTTTGTTAACGTGGGCTTAAGCCAATTTGGACGTCCAGGGGAGCAGCGAGATGGGTCTGTAATTTTCTGGTTTAGTGGGATCTAGTGTGGGTTTTTTAATAATGGGGGAAACCCAAGCTGATTTCCAGCAGGTGGGGACCACAGCTGTGGAAAAGGAGAGATTGAGTAGGTTAGAAAGCGAGGGAAGGAAAAAGTCCAGTGCATCCAAGAATTTAGCTGGTCTCATGGGGTCAATGGGGGAACCAGACTTAACCTGCCTGCAAAGTTTAGCAAGGTCGTCGAGGGGTATGTCAGGTATTTTTGACAGTTTCGACGTGTACGTCACAGATTTGGAAGTGTTAATGGGCACAGGCTCATCTTGGGGGAAGGACGTATAAATTTTCCTCACTTTCTCAGTGAAAAAGGTGGCAAGGTCATCACACTGTTTCGAGGAGGTAATACAGGAGACCGGGTTGGAGGCCTTTTGTAGGTTTTGAACTAATTTAAAGATCGTTTTGGTGGGGTTGGTGCTTAGTTTAATTTCCTTTGCATAAAAGGAGGCACGGGTGGTACGTATTGCCCTGTGATATGTGCGGAGTTTAGACAAGTAAAGGGCTTTGTCACTGTCTAGGTAGTTTTTTCTCCATTTGCGCTCAGCTTTCTTGCAATCCTTCCGTAAGGTTTTGAGCGTTTCATTGTACCACGGATTGGTGGGGGAGCTGCGAGTTTTAGTCCACTTGGCCGGGATTAAGGCATCAAGCCCTGTAACAATCCAGTCCTGAAAAGCAGCGTAAGCTGTATTAATGTCTCTGTTGTCGTCAGGGGGATGGAAATCTCCTAGCTTTTTAATGAGGTCTACAGAAGAAAGTTTGTGCCATGGTCGTTTGTGGCAGGGATTAGCTGCAACTTTGGTGGACAGTTTTTTTGCCATAATGATAAGTTTGACGAGAAAATGATCGGTCCAACCCATAGGTTCAGGGGACTCGGCACTAGCTTCCAAAATGTTGGAAAAAATGGGATCTAGTATGTGCCCAGCAGTGTGAGTGGGGGAATGGACCAGGGAGTTTAGTTGCAGGGCCGTAAGGTCGGCCAACAGATTTTTAATGGTCGTTTCAGTCACGGAGTCAAAGTGGAGATTCAGATCTCCCAATATGGTGAAATTGGGGGAGGAGACTGCCAACGTGTGGGATGTTTCAAGAAGTTCGTCAATGAATCTGGCAGATGGGCCAGGTGGTCGGTAGATGTACAGACCAGAGAGGGAGAATTGGGGGCAAATGGAGATCTTAAATCGAGCACATTCGCAGCCCCATATGTCTTCCTTCGTGAAGGAGCAGTTAAATATAGTTCGATATATAACGGCTATACCCCCGCCCCTAGAGTCTCTGTTAACCAGTTTAATGGAAAACCCGTTAGGCAATGTGAGGTTTAAAATGCTAGTCTGGTCGTCATGAAGCCAGGTTTCGCATATAAACAGGATGTCAGGGTTTTCGTCGAGTATAAGGGTGTGGACCTCCGCATGGTGCTTCACGAGAGACCTGACATTTAATTGAAGAACCCGGAGGGGGGAAAGTTGAGATGTCGTCACTAGGTCGTTAGTTAGGCTAGGTTTAGGTGTAGTAAATTTACAGGACTCACAGTGAAGTGCTGTTTGTCCGATACAACCTCCAAGCCTGTCGCATCTGATGCTGGTATTTAGTGCGAAAAGATGGTCTCTGTCATAACAGACTCTAGGCTGGGGATTTTGTGCAGGGGGTCTGGCGAGAGGCGATGTCTTGGCGATGACGGGCGCAGACGGGCTTGCCTTAGGCGCGCCTTCGGCGCGCAAACGGCGCTCCCGCTGCGCTCGTCCGCTGCGCTTCCTCCAGATGCACATTTATGGTAGAGTAAGGGGGTGTGGCCTGAACGGGGGCGTGGTCAGCGCGCACGCCTGCTCTGATGGCGGCCGCTTTAGGGGAGTGAAGAAAGCGCGACAGCTTGTCAATCTGCTGTGCACTACAGGTGAGAGTTTCCGAGGAGATGCCAGCCGTGTTTAAAAACACAGTACGTGACACCACACAAGAGAAAATGCAATATATAAAAAATCGTGCCCAAATAGTTAAAAGTACCGCCAGCCCCGGCTTCCGCCTCAGGACTGGGTTAAGTTGATCTGTCCACCGCTCTTAATCAGCGGTTATGTAGTCAGCGGAGGGGGCGTGGCCTGAACGGGGGCGTGGTCAGCGCGCACGCCTGCTCTGATGGCGGCCGCTTTAGGGGAGTGAAGAAAGCGCGACAGCTTGTCAATCTGCTGTGCACTACAGGTGAGAGTTTCCGAGGAGATGCCAGCCGTGTTTAAAAACACAGTACGTGACACCACACAAGAGAAAATGCCTCATGGAGGCAGCCGGCCCTCTGTGAGGGGAACAGCAAGGAGGGGACGCCCCAACCAATCAAGCCCAACTACTCACAACCTACTGTACGATTACAACACAGATCAAAGGGCAGAGCTAGGTATTTTCGCATTACGTAGGGTGAGCAGTGTGTGAGCATGCAGGGTGAGCAGTGTGTGAGCTAACCATTCACAAACAATGTTTATATACCAATTGCAAATTAAAAAAATAAAATAATGCAAAGCATTGTCATTTACAATGTCAGTAACTCAAACTTTAATGCTGCGAGACCTATTGCATTGTAAATGCTTGGTTTTCTTTCTAACTGTCCTTTCCTATTTCATTTTCCAGAATCTAACAGCCCCATCCTGTCAGCAAAATCGCCTACTCATATTTGATTTGTGTTAGTCATTCACTGTAATGTTTTTTCCACTGTTTCTACTACATTGCCCCCAAGTGCAATGGCATGTACACACATTCTGCCATTGCTGTCTTTCTTTCTAATCAACATCACCTGTCCCTTAAGTATTGCAATTTCACATTTTTTATTAGATTTGTGGGCTTGAATTACCCAACCTGTAAAGCGTGGCCTCCACCGGCATACATGACATGGAACCACTTGGTTCTCATCCCGTCATTACCTTGTCCTTTGCTAACTCTTACTGGACTCTGTTTCTATTTTTTACTAACCTAACAGCCACATTAATAATTATTTATGTTAAAATACTTTGTAAAAGAATCTAGAACTGAACAGGCCCTTTCGGATACTTGCCTCTCTCCTCCTTTCTCCTCCTTTCTTCGCTGACTGAAATGCCCACCATCCTATGTCTACATACCATCACCCACTGTCTGGCAAACTTTGTCGTTGGTTTCGCTACCAGTCACCCACCCCTTCCAGATCTGGTTACTCAATGCTTCTCTGCTCCGCTCTCTGACACAAGTTTGTTAATCTCAGCATCAACACAGCAGCACCTCATCAGTGCATCACCACCAGTGCAGCACCTGCACATCACCGCATCACCATAACAACATTTCTGCATCAGCACAGCCAAGCCTCCTCATCAATGCACCACCACATCCCTCACCTCAGCAGCAACTCAGCACCACTTCAGCATCCGCGCAGCTCCACCTCAGCATCAGCACAGCATCAACTCCGCACCACCTCAGCACCAGCGTAGCATCACCTCTGCAGAGCACCAACTTGGCATCACTCAGTACCACCTGAGCACAAGCGCAGTACCACCACCTCAGTAGGACAAAGAAACTAGAAGACATGTTTTGTTAATTCTTTTTTTTAATAGGGTCATTCAGTTGTACATAATGTCTACTTGGTTATATATAAGGTATCAAAAACGCTTATTGCACTGTTATATAACTTTTAAACATACTGCACTGCAGCCACAATGCTCTCCAACATTTCCTAAAGGCATTGGCAAAGCCAATTAACCTGGCTAAAACAGTTATAAGGTGCCAGAGGCAAGACCTATTGGCTATGCCAATGCTGGTCCTAAATGCATTGTGTAACTTACTAAATGTATCAGTTTAGTATATCGTGTCTAGTCTTGCGTCTATTCCTATATTGTTATTTACACATTATTTTACCAAATGCAATTTTAAAATGTATATTTGTTTTAAATGTATATCAAGGACTTTGTCTTTATTTAAAGCCGTTCCTTAATAAGTGCAATAATTGGAATAAATTGAATGTTGCGCTACATTGAAAGTGGATGGCCAGACATTCATGTAGGCTTATGATCACGCAAGCTGCAACATTCAAGACGAAGTGATGCTTCTTAGTCTGATAGTGAGGTGTCCCTAAATTCAGATGGAAGCAATTCATTTCATAGACTGAGGTGAAAGAGGCTAAAGATATTTCATGTATTACAAATACATTTCCCCAACAATCTGGTCTTAGAAACCTGCAAAGGGACACCAAAGGGCTCTTAGTAGTATAAAAATAGGAGGTTCATTTAAGTGAGGAATGCCTTAGTTACTGGCAACAGAGAAAAGGGAAAAACTGAATAATTGCTGTTGTAGTAATTTGGTTTGGTTGGCTGCAAGGTTAAAGGTAAAGCAAACATCTAGAAATTACACAAGAAGCCTTTTAAGCAGACACATTCAGGTGGCTAACCTATTCAACAGTTTTTACCATGAAGTTTGGAGTCCTCTCTAGCAGCAAATGCACTTCCTAACAAAGGGATCCACAAAATCCTCTCAGTACACCACAATATTCCTCAAAATACCAAGTACTTTGTTCTTTCGCAGTTAGATGGGACGGTGTTGAATCCATTAGATACACATTTACTGTGTTATTTTGCAAGCTTTCACATGGGTATACAAGTACTTGGTCTAGAAAGAGAGAATCCAGTTCCTTTGCCTGTTAAAAATATTATGACTTTTGGCTTTATCAATTTATTCTATGGTAGTGTGAAGTTTGATCAGGGATTGAAGACTAGGGTGCAAGCAGCCTTTGAATTTTCTTCTACCTTTTTAGGGCTCGGCCTACATCCCACGAAGTGGGTGTGGCTTCAGAGTCCTGTAGAGAGCGGTCCGACAAGCTAACCTAGACATTCCAGAGAAGCGCGTGATTTCTGTTCGGAATTTATGGCAGCTGCATGTCAATTGGCCCACGCATGGCTGTGTTTTTACAAGCCAGCACGCAATAGGCCATAGGCTTTTGAGCTGCTCCGCTTCCTGCATATTCCGTGCGAGGACGCGCACCAGAAGTCTATATTTCATCAATTACCAGCTATCAGGGGCTGCGGTAATTAAAGCCAGATGTTCGCGCATTCACGTCTATGCACTTACTCTTTTTTTCACATGTGTGTGCGCGCATGCTGGCTCCCTGCCAAAGCTTTCTTTGTTTCATACGTGCAATATTTTTTAGAATTGGTAACGGTAGGCAATGTGTGCAGTCCACTGCAACGTGTTTTATTGCCAGCAATATGCACGGTATATTTGGAAAAATGGGTCATTTAAGGGAGTTTAGGACCAATCATGAATAAGAAATACGGTCCGTGTTGGCCTCGCGAAGGGCCTTGCGCTTCTCTTAAAATGCAGTGTTCACAGCGCATGTCTGAGTGGCATTGGTTTATTACATTCGTTATGGTTCACAGAGCGACTACGTTATAATGTATCCCTTCTTTTCACCCATTTTGTTTGAAACGCACAGAAAGTTTAACATGAGTAATTAAGTTGCGGCACCCGACGTCCAAGTGCAAACGGCTAAATACCAAAGTGTGCAACACCAAGGGACGAAACATAACGTACTTATAGCAGCCTGATGAAGTCCGTCAGAGTTGGGAGTCCGAATGGCATGAAATGCGACTCATGACTGATACTCTCCAGGCTGTTTAAATCGCGGTGCACTTCGGGGGCACAATGTTTTAAAAATAATAATAAATTGAGTGCAGAGTAGTGTGAGTGCAGAGTAGTGTGAGTGCAGAGTAGTGAGTGCCGAGTGCCTGTTCCAGAGAGAGTCCACACCGACCCCACTAGTAGTGAGTGCAGAGGTAGTGAGTGCAGAGGTAGTGAGTGCAGAGGTAGTGAGTGCAGAGGTAGTGAGTGCAGAGGTAGTGAGTGCAGAGGTAGTGAGTGCAGAGGTAGTGAGTGCAGAGGTAGTGAGTGCAGAGGTAGTGAGTGCAGAGGTAGTGAGTGCAGAGGTAGTGAGTGCGCCGAGTATTGAGTGCGCCGAGTATTGAGTGCGCCGAGTATTGAGTGCGCCGAGTATTGAGTGCGCCGAGTATTGAGTGCGCCGAGTATTGAGTGCGCCGAGTATTGAGTGCGCCGAGTATTGAGTGCGCCGAGTATTGAGTGCGCCGAGTATTGAGCGCGCCGAGTATTGAGCGCGCCGAGTATTGAGTGCGCCGAGTATTGAGTGCGCCGAGTATTGAGTGCGCCGAGTATTGAGTGCGCCGAGTATTGAGTGCGCCGAGTATTGAGTGCGCCGAGTATTGAGTGCGCCGAGTAGTGTGTGCGCCGAGTAGTGAGTGCCGAGTGCCTGTTCCAGAGAGAGCAGGGTATGCTTGTGCGCTTACACGGTGCACTGACACACAGGAGCTAAAACAAAGAACAGCTGAACACGTGGGAGCTTCATGGAGGCAGCCGGCCCTCGTGATGGGAGCAGCAAGGAGGGGATGCCTCAACCAATCAAGCGCAGCTACTCGCAACCTACTGTACGATTACAACACAGCCCAAAGGGCAGAGCTAGGTCTTTTCGCATTACGCAGGGTGAGCAGTGTGTGAGCGTGCAGGGTACTCCTCCACAAAACTCACGCTATATACGGCTGAAAAATAGCACTAGGCGAGGATAATGAAATTCAACAGTACTGCGAAAGCATGGCTTACATTACAAACTAAGTCTTGCAGTTGCCCATTGGAAATGACAATGCCATTTATTTATGATTTAAAGAAATGTCATGAAAAATGCCAATAGCTCTACCTTTAATGATGCCGAGACCATTGCATTGTAAATGCTTGTTTCTACCTGTCACCAGGGGTCCAGTGGGTGCCTCTCAATTATTTAACTTCTGCACACCATGGCAATCAGTCTCTAAAGCTTACAGTCTTTAGATCCTGCAGTCTGTGCTTTGAGGTTCATACCGCTACCAGCTGTTCATGATGTTAAGCAGATCTAGAACAGCAGCCTGAAGCTTAACTCTGACAAGACGGAAGTACTAGTCTTTGGAAACAAGACCTCCCCATGGGATGCCACCTGGTGGCCGACCGAGCTATGGAAACACCTACACCTATAGACCACGCCAGAAACCTGGGGATCACCCTGGACGACAAGCTCAATATGACAGCACAAGTCAACACAGAGAGCACTGCTGCTTCCACATTCTAGGCATGCTCAGAAAGATGGCTGCCATAGGACACCAGACAAACTGGCACTCAGGCACTTATCACAAGCTGATTCGACTGCGGGAACTCACTTTACGCCGGAATCTCCAAGCAGTTCATACACACTCCAGACCATACAGAAAGCTGCTTCATGACTTTTCCTCCCACGCTGCACCCATATCTCACCTCAGAGCTCCACTGGCTCCCTGTTCAGTCATGCAGCCAATTCAAACTTCTCACACACACATACAAAGCCTTGCACAACACTGGACCAGAATACCTTACCAGCATAAATATGCTTCCATCAACCAACCACCTACGCTCAGCCTCGCTCTCGCCTGCATACACCCACCGCAGTCACATAAGCAGAGCTGGAGGAGGGGGTTGTTCGCCAACATTGCAGCGAAATCTTGGAATGAACTCCCACAACAAATCAAAGCCACTTCCTCACTTCTTGAGTTCTGCATGAAGCTGAAGACCTGGCTATTGGAATAATCATTCGGACTACAC
This sequence comes from Lissotriton helveticus, assembly GCF_964261635.1. NCBI lineage: Eukaryota > Metazoa > Chordata > Amphibia > Caudata > Salamandridae > Lissotriton > Lissotriton helveticus. The sequence goes on along the minus strand of NC_136070.1, from coordinate 1,165,799,752 downwards.
ACCTGCTCAGGCCCCTGGATACCTTCACGGTTGATTGGCTCACTCGACACATCGACATAAAAAAATCTGCAAATTCATTACCACATGCGACCACGATTAGACCCTGGTAGAAACAACTTGGTTGCTTAGAGACTCTGGGACTCAAGAAGATACTTACTATTCTCTGTAATCTGATAAGCAAGGTTCTTCTAGATCGGTACAGAGTTAATTGGCCTGCAGCAAGGCTCTTTGTAGGTGAATAGTAGTTTTCTTTTGGTGCAATAAACGCTTCCCTTAAACCAATTTATTTCCAACATTTACTGTAAAGTGACCCCAAAATAAGTAGTGCCGTTTCGCCTGCTCATTTCTTACTGAAATTTCATCAGGAATATCTCTTTGATTGAGAGCTACTTTGTCCAAGAATTCTCTGTAAAATGTCACATCTTAACCTTCTCTTCTCACCACTGTTGAGTGTGGTGTCAGCAGCCTTGGTTTATAACTATAGGAACAAGTTGGTCCTCAACTTCTGAGTGGGTAGTGTTTTAATCGCTTCTGCTTCCACGCTTGTACAATAGAGATACTATTTGTTCTTTTCAGGAAGCACCAAGACAGTTTAGGCATGTTTCATATTTACATGGAGTCTTTGGCCCATGTGCTATATCAATTCAGTATTAAAATCATCATGCATACTGATGACCCCCAGCTATTTTTAGTCATGATTGTTTATTCACTGCAGCTAGTCGAACCACCACAAAAATTACATTTATAATCATGATGTACTTATGAATGGTTATGTACGTAACCTTGCCAAATTTTGGACATACTGATATTTATTTTAAAAAGTGTGCTTTATGTTCAGATTTCTAATCTGATATTATGCACAGTGCAACTGTTGACATGGATGTAACAAGGTGGCAGAGCCCTGGTAAACAGAGGTTAGTAGAATTGATCTACCGTGCACATTTAAAGTGTGTCAGATAGCTTAGGCTATTTTTCAGAACATTGTGGCATGAAACTGTGGCTTTATTAAGAATTGGGGAGAAAGGGGTTGAAAACGAAGATTTTTTTCCTAAGACTCACCCATAGCTGACGGAAGCAAAACCAAACAAAACAACTGCACTGACCTGCAGTCTCATCATGGATCTTACTAACCAGGTTATCTAACTGTCCTTCACTTGTTAACACAACGTGAAGTCCTGCATCTCGGTGACCACCAGCGCTTCCATATTACTGCATTAAGTTTGTGAACATTTAACCTCCTTAACATTCATACTTGCAGCATCCTGAAAGCACTTAGAAGACATTATACTTACATTCCAGCGTTCTTTAGGGTCATTTAAAGTTGCATGTTCAGTTATGACTGTTGCCATGCCACATCATCTAAAACCCTGATGTCAGAGCAGCAATCGGAAGTGTTCCCTGATTGTAGTCAGCCACATTAACTGCTTTCTAGTAGTGCCCAATCATGTGGCTAACATATCGAATTTCTTATAAAATACTCAAACCTATTGTTCCTCTCCTGTAATAACACCTCCGCATCTCTCTGGTTAATTCCTTGATTCAGGCAAGGATCGACTGTGGCAATACGCTTGTGCAACCTGCTCTCAAGAAATACAACACCCACCTCCAGTTGCAGAAAAATGCCAATGTTCTATACTTTGTGGAGAAAACGACACCATTCGGTTTCCATGAAAGAAAAATCTTCGTTGGCTTCCGCTACATTTTAGAATTTCGTTTAAACACGCAACCATTGTTTATAGAGATGTTTATTCAATCTCTCTTGCACTTACGGTGAAAACATTCTATGTATAAACCTTCCAGAAGCCTATATTTTGAATACCTTTTTAACTACAAATTCGCAAAACATGTACCTCAATTTCAGAGACCAAGATTTCTCAGATTCAACTACTATACCTGTAATATGCTTCCATTGTTCATTCAAAGACTGTCTTATCTGTTGCTTTCAGAAAACCCCTTATACCCTCTCTTTGGTCATTCTCTTCCTTTTAAAACCACCTTTTCACTCGAGAAACAAATTATTTGGTGTATGCACACTTTATAATTGTTTTAATTATGATAAATATATTTTCTTCTCTAGATTTTAATATTACTTTTCCAGATTTTAATTTGTCTGATCAGACCAGCAAATAGTTTGTGTGGTTCTCAAATACTTATGAGACTTAAACACCTAAGCATCATTTGTCATCACCAAGTCGTGGTGGGAGCTGGATATAATTAAAGGTGATAATAATTAGTTTGAACAGGATTAACATTTCTTTTGGATACCCACCAAAACTTTGTGCTATGGCTGGTCGATCCAAATCTTTCCAGTGCTATTTTTCGCAATTTTTTTTATCCTTTTGGTTATTCTTGTGTTTTTGAACTGTCTCCTAGTTGCAGTAATTCAAAACCAATGTCAGTGCCACTAGGAATCCTATTTTTCGGTGAAGTACTGTAAATTATAAAATTTGTCTATACTTTTTCACACTGCTTTATTGAAATTATGTGAATTTAAAAAATATATTTTTTTTAACTAAAATCGTTTTTATTGAATTTTCAAGAAAAGAACAAATACATATTAAACACGGTGATAATTTAATAATGATCACAAGAATAATGTCTAATAACCAGAAAAAAAAGAAAAAGAAAAAACAGCAAGGTAGAGGGACATCCATAATTTCCTATGTTCTAATCTACGCCAAGGAGAGGAGTGAAGAGAGATGTTGTCAGCCCCTCTGAGAAAGGACAACCATTCTTGCCACATCCTAAAGGAGACTTCTCAAGAGTTTTTCCACTTATTGAGTACTATTTTACAGGCCAGAGTGAGCTTAAGGTCTAACAAATAACGGTCATTCTCGTCTGGGAGCATTGGGTCCAGAAAGCCTATCAAGAAATAGGAAAATTCCCTTGGGGGCTCAATTTTGAATGTTTTGCTTACGCCTTCATAAATTTTGTCCTAATATGTTTGTACGACGGGACAATGGAAGAGAATGTGTGGGCAAGGTTACCAACGTGAGAATTACAATTCCAGCATGTCGGGTTCTGTCTGAGGTTGAGTTTCAAGATCTTCTCAGGGGTCCAGTATGTCCTGTTTATTAGCATTAGCTTAGTTTGGGATAATATTGGTGATATTTTATTTGAGAAAGGAGTAATATGTATCTTGTTCCAGTTGAATGGGATATCTCTGGAGTTAGATTTGGATTCCCATTTTGCTTCACACTTCATGTGAGGTTTGCGAGGTTTAGGGGGTAAGAGTTTGTATATTTTAGAAAGATTTTATTGCAGGTCTGTGACTGTCATGATTTGGTGGTGCCATGTATTTTTTTGTTGTTGTCCGTGTGTGTGACGTGCTTGCACTCGCTTGCCGAAGGCAGGCTTGTTGACTTTGTCACTGCTTTGAAGGAATCACGTTTCCTGACTGAGTTGCTCTCTCATGTGGCAATCTTTCATTATTCGCCTGCCCTAGATGTATAATGTACTATAAAACTAAAGTCCGTGAGATATGGTTACATTTTCCCTTCGATGGTTCTTGACCTTTTGACTTCTGTAGACCCCTACCTAATCATTACTTGAATCGAGGATCCCCACTGAGTCATTAGGGGGAATATATGACGTTACAACGAATTCCGTTGCAACGCATGCCTTTACCACGCATGCGTTACAACGGAATTCGTTTACCACGCATTACATTTACCACAATTAATAGCGTGGTGACGTCATACGTCGTTAAGAGAAAACTGAAGTTTGTTTTCCGTTTTCTCTTAAACGACGCTGATACCCGACGTGACTTCAGGTGAGTTTCTTTTTTGGGGGGGAGACCCTCCAAAGCCCCCCTTTTTTTTCTTTTTACCTTTACCACATATACCTTTACTACAAACCTCGTAGTAAAGGTATGCGTGGTAAAGGCTTTCGTGTTAACCACGCATGCGTTGTACTGCATGCGTGGTTAACGATTTAGTTGTAAAGGCTTCGTTGTAATGGCCGTTTCCCATTAGGGGAAGCTAGAAACCTCTCAACAATACACAGTATAACATGAATAAGCGTTGATCAAACAAATAACCCAAATTAAACGTTTTATTAAATTAAAAAACAAATATAACCAAATAAAAAAAAATTCTTTATTGGAAAGGTTGGGCTTTTTTAAAATCAAACTGAGGACACTGATCGTTAATACTGCATCCAGTTTGATCGATTTGTACTGCTCAAACAAATCAATCGGAGGAAGCCAACAATTTCTTACCCTCCAATTTCAAATACCTACCCATGTAGGGAGCATTTTGAAATGTAAATTTTTACATTTTGCTTCTTTTATCTGTATAGACTTTACCTGAGTAGGTGTTATGGACCCCAGGGGTTCCTGGGTCACAGGCTAAGAACTGCTGTTGTAGGTATATTGGGAAGCTGGAATTGTGCTTGTCTTTCCCGCCATACACCATTCTATATGTACATGTTGTTATATTTATTTATTTAATTTTGAAAAAGTTATAACGTTTTTCACTCAATTTTGTACCCACTAAGAAGAACTAACAAAAAAAAAACTTACCATTTACCTCTTTCTGACTGTGCTATTTACTGCTCAAAAGACTAAACCACAGGGCCGCCCTACCACCTGATTCCCCCCAAGCCCCCTTCCTTGAAGTCATTGTTCCCCCTTTCTTACAGATATCGGATTCCGCTTCGAAGAGCACTCAGTCACATCGAGGATCTACAAAGTTAATTTATGGGTAGGTAAGCAAATGTTTTACTTATTACCCCAGAAGTGAGTGTGAACTAGTTTTGTTTATTGTTCAAATTGTTCAGATTTTTACGTAGCCAGTTTTGTGTTTTTTCTTTTTTTTTCTTTTTTTGTGCCGCTTCTGTTAAAGTATGTATGCAGGATGTGATGTTCGTTGCCTCGTCTTGCACAAAGTAAATATTTTTGGGTCAAATGTTTACATGCATTACACAATATATATATATATGATTAAATACTCATAATTGACTTAATGTTTAGATTATAACATCCACCTTCTTAAGAGACAAAAATTACTTGTTCCTTGTGAGCCTTTTCTTTTTTTATATATAAATGGGATTCAAATGGGATTTTTTGTAACATTACTTGATTGTGTTCACAATAATAAGACTCCGTTATAGACAAAGTAAGCATTATGGCTTTTGGTGTTTTACCACCAGCAACTGAAATTGATGGTGAACCACAGGAAAAATAAGTGTTTAAACAGTCACCCCTAACCCATGTAGAGAACCTCTTTTTGTTTAATGCACAAGACAAAAAATGTGTAAGAAGTTGACATCCTGCATAGTAAATGAACTCTCCAAATGCACCTTCACAGCAAATCAATTTGGATGACTCCAAGCACTCATCTGCCAGTTTTCATCAGTAGACTACTGAAGATATTCAAAATTCACCAACCAGGTTTTCATGCACAATACTAAGATTTGAGCGATTCTGAGAGAGAGAGAGAGAGATAGAGAGATAGCGAGAGAGATAGAGAGATAGAGAGCTAGAGAGAGAGAGAGAGAGAGAGAGACTGACTGACCACTTTTCCCCCCACCCCCCTCGTATTCACAAAATTAATACCTTGCCAGCAGTTCTAAGGTAGTTGAAATTTCTGTGCGACATGGATGCTTATGGTGCTAGTAGAAGCTTTTCCACTGACCTGCATGTCGTCTAGTGGTGCACGTAACCAGGCTGATAACACTGTTGTTGTTGCTTGCCGGTGTCAAGTACATGTTTATTTTGGTTTCTCTGTCCCTTAGCTTGTTTACCTGGTACTGCTCTGCCACATGGAATAGATGTTGTTGAGCAAACTTCAAAAGAACGACCCTCACGGCATTCAGCATTTAACCCTGAATGATGACTATTACACTGAACTTAATTTTTCCCTCTACTAAGTTGCCACTTGTTATCCAAGCCTTATTGAAAACTTTCAAGCTGCCTCTTATTAATTTGTAGCATAATTGTGGTGTCATTGTCCTCCAAAAGTTGGGTTCTTAAGATGTCTAGTAATAAATATAGGAATAAATCAATTGCTTTAGATCAACCATCTATGGCTAACTAGATAGCCTTTTTTTCTCAATCTTAAGTGAGGCATCCATCAACAGGTGGTTCTCGTACTGTCTCACTAAATGTTTCAAATCCGATATAATCTACAATTTAACCGATTAACAAAAGATAAAGGTAAAATTTGGAAATGACAAGAAGTTAATGTGGGGTTACTGTTTAGATTTCAATTTTGCCACTGGTGGCCTGAGACTTAACCTTAAAGTTGACCCTAATAATGAGCACCTACAACACCTCTTTAGGGCAGCAAAGTCGAGCAGCCCCAAGACTTATTCAATCAATCAGGTTTGGTAAAATGCAACTACTCACCCGTGAGGGTCTCAAGGCGCTGGAGGTCGTATAATGTTAGTGGCTTGGAAAGCAATGGACGACACACTGCAAGAAAAAAAATCAATGTCCAGCTAGTACAGTTATTTATAAAAACACAATACTGTACATAAAATTCAGATTGCCCTTCCAGTATTTCACTGATATGTCATCTAGAGGTCATGGCTCCTTTGAGGAGGTGGGGCTGCTTCTGCTGTTCTACTAGGGCACGTTTTATTTGATAACTTAATGTGCAAATGGCTCTTTGTCAGAAATACCAGGGAAAATGTCGCTGCAGCCCACACAATCTTATCTTTTGGCCTGAAGTTTAGTTAATCCAGGCTCACTGGAGCAGTGCATCCCCTCCCTTGCTTCCTCCACCTGGAGTGAGAAATGTACAGTACCTTCTTTGTCATTGATTGTGTTTTTGGGGTGCAGGCATAGGACACTCCTCAAGGTGGTGTGCTTCAGTGCATGGCCCACCGAATGAAAATCGCTTGATCTCTATCCTGATCCAGTGGACATAATTGTGGGTGTAGTGTGTGTGTATATGCATACCTTGTTAGGTGAGCATCAGCACCACCTGTACTGGTGGTGAAGCAGCTGTGTGAAAGTTGCACAGCTTGTAGACCAGTGCATCTTCTTATGCTGTACCTTATTCGTGCCCAAACATAAACCACTTCACCCAAACAGAGCTATGAGCCTATCCAAAGTCTTAATGGTCAGCTGTAAATGTCCTTTCAGGCGACAGGATAGCTTTCTCCTTGGCCCATTGGAGGGAACTGCTAAATGTGGTCACGGTGCTTTCAGTGCCTCACACTTCTAGGCACTATTTTACTTTAGCAAAGCTCACAGTTGGTTTTCAGGAGTGCCCCAAAGTCGCAGACACTGCAGCTTCTCAGTAGGCTCTGCAGGGACAAACTAGTGACTAGATCTCACCCTCTAGCTTGAGGGATGCAACTCTTCCCTGAGTTGCAGCAGCAGTTCATTGCGGCCTTAGCTCCTTCGGTGTCCCCCTGTCTTCTACGTAGTCCTGCAAGAGGACCCCCTAATGCACTCCTCCAAAGTAGTCTGTCACCATCTTACTTCAAGGCAGGCACCAGGACATCTTCTGTTGGGCAATAGAACTCACCAGTTTTCTGGTCCCGAATCTGGCAAAGGAGACTTGATGGTTAATGCCTCCTCCCTGGTGCACAAAAGAGTTTCTTGTTTGCATCTAGTGGGGACACTGGATTTTGATAGAGAAATTCTGGCTTGAATTTCTCTCATTTCTTGAAGTTGAAGACAGTTTTTCTGTATTCTACCAATCAGCTCTGATATAGCTTTGGGTAGTTCTTGCATTTTACTTATTTCGCCAGACTGGTATAGCCCTTGTCTTTGTCTTTAGGTGTCTGTTAGAAGATGACTGACTTCGAGTCTCCTGTCAAGGGAGACCTAAAACAAGAGCACAAAAGAGGGATAGATGGCCCACGTAACTACATGTTGACGTGTGAGTGGTAGTCCTTTCAGTGATCAATGGGTTAAGAATGGGCAGAGGAACGCACTCGAGCTTCAGAGACCCTCTGTCTCCTCTCATCCACACCCTAGAATCTGAGCCATTAGAGTATCTCTGAAATGTCCTGTAAGAGCACTGCATCCATCTGGGCCTTCTCTCTGCTCCATCCTAGATACCAGTTTGGTTAAAAAAAACAGTGGGTACATTTGTGACCACACCCAATCTATACATATCATATATTTACAGAAGGTACACGTATTGTGCTGCTCATAGGTAGAGCTAAGGACCGGATCTGGGAATGCAGGGGAAGTCAGTAGGTGATGCTTCCACTATAATCTTGTCACTGCCACCACTCCGTCCTCAGCAACCCAGTTAATAGGAAGGTACACCTAGAGTGCCGTCCCTGTGCCTAGAATCTCAGGCCCCTGGCTTCCATGTGAAGGAATTAAAGTGTGTTGTAGTCTTTGCACTAGAAGTACAGTAGTTCTTCTTATGACTAATTTGTAGCTTGTGTTTTAGAGATCATCTTTTCAGTTTGTAGAATTTAGTTTGTTTGCTGAAAAATTAAGATTTTCTTTTTCTTTAGGTTATCACGTAGATGTCTCAACCTGAATCCTGAATTTTCTTGCTTTGTTGTTCGGTGAGTACGCCTATTTAAAATGCGTGAATTTCCAAACACAATAACCTTGAGCATATAAAGTGTACCTAGAGTACAGTCAGTATAAGCAGAACTAATACAAGATGGTTCGTCATTAGTGTATTTGCAGTGATGCTATATTGTATTTGTTTTTTTAACCATGCATTCCTGAGTTAGCTTACAGAAGTAAACAGCGTAGCAGTGTAGCTTTGTGATTTAGAAACCCCAGCATAGTCCTAAGGGTGCCGTGCATATTTCAATTGTCTAATAGGATTGTCTTGCTTACGTCAGTGATGTGTTTTTTAATTAGAAAAATTTAGTAGCATTGAAAATTATTTAAAAGTAGAGTTGTTTAAGTTGTCCCCATTTTCTTAAAGAATTCGCAATACATTGTTTTTTAATGCAGGGAACAGTATACAAATTATGAATACATAGAATGTATTAAATAATCATATTAAAACCACATTCCAATCTATTGGCTGGGGAAATATCTCTTTACACTATGTACACATGTGTAGGACATAGTAAGCATTTTATTATTTTTTTATTAGTGCAATGCAAGGTTATTAAGTGATCTCCCAAAAAATACTGCTATAGTTTAGATATGTCACACAAAACCGTGCCTATATTATTGCACCTTTTTGTAGAGTCTCAGAAGTCATAACGACCTAGGGAAATTTGGAGCATGTATCCCAATCAAGACCATGGCATTTTGTTTTGGCACTTTGGCCAGCAAAAACAATCATTATCCAGTATTTTGTTTGTTTATTCGCTGAAACAAAAATTATTAGAATGCATTCAGTGTATGCTTTTCTTATTTTTCTTTTCAGCACCCAATACTATAGCGTTTTTGATATAAAGAAAAAAATAAGTTTACTCTATAGTTTGTCAATACAGTTTTGCTTGTGGCAGACATTGTCATAAATGTGTTTCCTCCTTTTAGTTTTTAAAACACTTTGGTTGGTTGTTTCTTACCTGAAATTGCTAATTTTGTCACTGGACATTTTAGGTGGAATTAATCTTTGAATATACTTATTCTTTTGCTTCTCCTTCGATTTCAAGGGAGAATATTCTTAAAATACATTTGACATTAATATTTATATGGGGTCTACGTCTGTACAAGAACTCACAACACACTGCTAACATTTGCAAGCTTAATCTCATTTAATAGGTGCAGTATATTGCTACAAATCTGTGCAAAATCTACATTAAAAACACCCACTTCTCTCTAGTAAATTACAAAGGAGTTATGTATTAAGTTTATACTTTTTAGCAATAGTTTAAATGTGTACTGGACATTAGCCACAATAAATAACATTGTAAATTGTTAAACCGTTCAAAAATGTGTTTGAAGAACTCCAGTTTCAACATGTATCTGTCCATCTAAGATTATAACACTTGTTCTGTGAGTTGAACAACTTTTCTAATGTTGCTCTATGATCTAGCCAGGTTCCCAAATAGAATAATATTTAATAGATCCTGCAGGGGATATCCGTTAGACGGTTGGCATAGCGACCCCAATATTCACCAAATTTGTATACAGTACATATTTGCATTCGACGTTATTTGAAGTGTCCAGCAAATACTTTTAAAATTGGTAGGTTAGTGATTGCAAAGATGTGTAATTGACTTGGCTTTTCTCAGTAATTGCTAAGCTGCTCTATGCTAGTCTCCTATTGTAATCACCACTTCATTGTTTTCTGAGCCTGCCTACACGATAACTTGTATGACAGACACAGTTATAAATATGAGAATACAAGTTACTTAACTTATGGAAATTAGCATCACTCTTTTAGGGACTGTTGAGCTTGTTATTGGTTTTGTTGTAAACATGCGTGTTTTATGTTGTCCCCTAGGTGGCGGCTGTAAGAAAAGATCTGGTTATTCACCAAAATACAAAAACTGATTTAATTCATAAACAAATACATGTGTATTCCATGGTGCGTTTATTTGTATTACTAAAACACTCAGTTGACTTAATTTAATACAAGAAATAAAAGAGTATTGATTTAATTTGCACAAGCATGAATATTGACTGACAAATTGTGATTTTTTAATTTTTCTGCAGACGTCTGAATACGTTTTGTGAAGGCGGTCATCTTAACTGGTTGAGTTTGGACTCCAGACATGGCAGAGGGCAGTGGAAGTAGCACAACTGGCTCTACCCCATCAGCAGGGCAAATAAATCCAGCATCCCTACCACCAGGCGACACTCAACTTATTGGTCTCATAGTTGAGCAACTCAAGAGTCGTGGTCTCTTTGACAGCTTTCGCAGAGACTGCCTAGCTGATGTTGATACGAAGCCAGCATACCAAAATCTGAGGCAGAAGGTAGATAATTTTGTATCAACACACCTAGACAAACAGGAGTGGAATGCAGGAATGAATAAAAACCAACTAAGAAATGGATTGAGGCAAAGTGTGCTTCAGTCAGGGATGCTGGAAGCTGGAGTGGACCGAATTATTTCTCAAGTTGTGGATCCAAAAATGAATCACCTCTTCAGGCCACAAATAGAGAAGTCAATTCATGAATTTCTAGCAGCTAATGCACAAGATAATGGGTCAGCTCCCCATCTATCCCATTCTCTTGTAGAGCCCAATATGCAAGATCACCCAGCCCAAGGAAATGTGTAACTTGGAGAACGTGTAGCACAACCACTTATATAAATACAAGTTACATTTTAGATAGTTCAGCATCCAGTTGTTCATCAATTTACACTGTTCTAGAAAATGTGCATGGGAATAAACAATTCAGTCAGATAGGGATATATTGCATGAGCTTTTGAGAGTGACTGGGAAGGACACAATTAGAATTCATTTGGATGTACTGCTTTTGTGATGGAATTTTTCGATTTTGAGCATATTATGATTCCACTTCATGTGGAGTGTGGAGGTGTAGAAAAGAGGTTAGCTCTTTTTGGCTTTTTAATAAGGCTCAACATGAAAGTTTGTGGTCGTTTTAAAAATTATTTCAGCCTGGCACTTCCAACCGCAGCCAGAAAATATACACCTGGTTATGCTGGAAGGCAGAATGGTACTAGTGTGAATATTTTAACTCTTCCGTGTTTCCATTGTAACAGGGTTGTTTCGAAGTTCCAATCTGCTTTTAGAATACTGTGAAATGTTGAAATACATAGCTTTTCATGGGTATATGATGCCAAGACACATTTCAGGGTGTCCATGAAATGTTTTAAAGTCTACTTGTTATATTTATAATTTTATGTTAAAATCTGTTGTATTTTCCTCATGTGCATGCAGTCTGATATCTGTTTTTGTACAACGTTTTCAATAAAATTAAGTGTTTATAGTGGATGTTTTCTTGAGCAATTACATGGTCTCTAATTACCATGCACATAATAGTAGTGGCATATTTACTTATTAAATTTAAACTATAGCATGACCATAACGATGCTTATGAACAATAACCATGACTAATGTGAGATTGATTGAATTAAGATCGCTTAAAGATAACAATTTTACAAAACCAGGCTGTGTAATGCGCATTGGCTTCTAACTGGCCAGAGTTTTTAATGGTAAGCTTATAGTGGAGTTCATAGCAATCTTCTAGCAACCAAGATGGTAGTACAGGAAATAATGCTGAAAATCTCCAGCATGACAGTCTGCAACTGGGAAAGTAACGGCCCTGATGGCAATGAAAAAAGTTAGCAATAGTAAACTATCCACAAAATGGACTAATGAAACAACAACTAGATGCAGTGCCATAGCGAGGTAAAACTAGGAGGTGCCTGACGTAAGCTACAGCCATGAGCTTGTTGAATAGCAATCCCAACAGGCTCTGCTTTTATTACAGGCTTTATTCACAGGGAAGTGACCTCCCTCCCTCCCCTCCTAACCCCTTCCCAAATATTCGCACACTGGGAGAGAACCTAGAGTGTATCCTCAAACATTACCCTGCAGGCAATATTATCCTATCATCCCATCAACTCCTACAGGAATAGGTCATAAATTGAGAACTAAAAAAACATGGAGAAGACGGCACATTCTGAAAAGGCTCATTGATAAGTGGAAGTGTCTTGTTTCCACAGACCATCAAAGTTGTTGGGTCTCAATGCATACATATCCATTAGGAACCAGACTATTTGCTTGCCGTAGCATTTATTAAAGGTATTTTTCAAGGGTGGCAACTTTTGAATGGCACTGGGGTTTTAGGAATTAGAGGGTTTTGTTGTATTGCATCATTTTTCACTGTGCTAGAAGAAACTGTAATATATTTGCCCTAAGAGGAGAAATTTGGAAACAAGTCTAGCCTAAATGCTACTGGGCCAATTCTCTGTTGTATTGAAAGGGTGTTAGCTGCATAAATTGAGAGTACTAACTAAAACTAGAGGAGTAGGACATGCGGTAGAGTGTCTTCTATTTTTAAGTCTTTCTTTAAAAAGTTTCTAACCAAAAAAAAAACTTGACGGTGTAAGAATTGTTAAATTACTGCTGGTATACACACACTTAGTGGCATTACCTGTGGGTGGCTTTGGCACCTGTCTCACAATAGGGTATTCAGTGCATAGTTTAGTTTAGTGTGATCAGCTCTGACTAATTGTATTTGTTTAGAGCTAGACTAACTCAATTTGGACAACTCACTGTAGGTTTTCATCTTAATTAAGCAATGCAGCTTAGCTCAACTGGGAGTGTGTTCTTTAACAATGGTGTCAAAACTGTATCCACTGTGCTACTACCTGTGCTCCACCACTTTGGCTACTGGCACCAATTATAGGCGAGGCAATAGTAAGTTTTGGCCACCATCCATCTTTAATGCAGCTACCCTAGTCGGTGTTGCTGCAAAACCAATACCACGATTGGTGCTTGGCTTTCTATTTCGCCTTGTAGGGTTTCTGGAGCGCAAATAATACACTCAGATACACTGTATGTAAAGGTTGCAGCCCATTGTGCAGGCATACTACTGACCATACCACCACCACCAGCAGCTTGGCAGCTTTAGGATATAGGACATTGCTGGTTGAAGAATGCAAAACGATGAAAGAACCCTCTCGGAGCCAGGAGGACAGGGTCTTCAAGATTACACCTCCCCTAAGCAAACTCAATCATTTATATAAACCATGTGCTAAGTGTACAGAAATTAATGTACAAAATGAAACATATTATTTATTGAAAGATAAACAAATAAAATACAAATATTTAGACCATAGTTAAAAACAAGACTGTCAAACAAGGGATATTACATAATAACTTTTTAAAATATGTGTTCATTGTTCAATAAATGATCTTTCGTTTTGTATATTTTGGCACAGTAGAAATTAATTATTGGGTTTGCCTAAGAGGTGTATTTTTTTTCTTGTCACACCTGGTTGAAGAACATCATGCAGGGCTGAGAGCTAATCTGCTCTACCAAAACATTGTGTCAGCGATTCAGTCTTCCTTCAATTCTGTTATTCTAAGACTGCAGTGACTGGCCTTTTAGGTCAAAGCTAGGAACGTGGACCCAGGACTGCTGCATTCAACAGTCTATCTGTAAAGCTTCACAATCACTGGTTGGCTGTGTTTTGAGGGCATACGCCTCACAGCTGAGCTGGTGACACAGGGCAGTGTGGCCTCTGTGGTCTCTAGAGCTTTCCATCACCAAGAAATCCTTTCACTAAATTTCCATAACTACCTAAATATTTTCTTTTGCACTTGAGCTCATCACTTTTATCCTCTGCAAGCAGGGGGTTTGGGCGTCTTCTTACAATGTTAAAGTAAAATTACAAATCCCATAATGCTGTACGCTGTTGTATAAGAAGCCAGGACTGACCGTTTAACATAAACGTATTACAACTGCTTGCGCGCATAATCCCGTGCTCGATCCATTGGATGACAGTGTGCCATTGAGAATACCCCGCCCATCATTCTGTAACACATGTTGAGAGGCATCAGCACGCTGAACAGTGTGCAATCACTGGGTTGGATGTAGCGTCTGTTTATTAAACCTCTGCTTTTAAACGTATATACAATAGGATCCCACAGGTATTTTACTTACTGGTGAAATTTACTTTGCTGACTTCTGTTGTATGCCTCTACTATTGCATGGATTTCCTGAAAATGGTGTTCAGTTATTGTCAAGTGCTTCAGCATTTTGGCGCGTTGTGTTATGTTACATAATTGTGCAGTACTTGTTTTTCTTCATTTTCTCTGACCACACAGTTGACCATTGACAGGGTCACTCTAGCAATGGATCTCCTGTCCGCTGTCTCTAAATATACTTTGGCTGCTGTGGGGTATAAAAATACCTGGGTACCTTTAAATGGGCATATTTAGCATAAGATTTCTTTAGTGTTTGTACTGAGAATATCCCCTTGTTTCAACTAGGTTGCTCTGGCCTTATCACCCAGCTTGGGCCTGACTAACTCCTTTCTCACTGTATTCAAATGAAGTTCATATATCTCAGCACATGGACTGGACTTTTCAGGGGTCTTTTTGTGGTATGTTATTATTCGTAGTTGTCATGGGCGCACACGCGCGCATGTCAACTTGGAGTAATATTTACGTGGATGCCTTGTTTGAATGTAGTCGCGTGTTAGTGTGGTTGCTGCTGGCTGCCGCGTGTGAGTGTATGTGTTTGAATGTGTCGCGTGTGTGTGTGGTGACAGAGTTGGTGGCCGCGTGGTGTGTATGGGTTTGAATAAACGAGTGAAGATATATGGAAGCGAGAGGACAGTTAAGATTCATTCGTTTGTATCTGAGACTCGAACTGCATATGAAATAAATGTCTCTTCGGATCGTCTTTTGCCTCCTGTAATTTCTTCGTGTTTATTGAGAGGAAATATCTTTTGCAACATTGGCGACGATTGGGGAAGCACTCGCACGGAAAAAGGACATCATTTTGGCTTATTTTGATTATCTCATCTTACAGGAATTGTTTCCTCACAGACTATTGGCTGTCACTAATTCGGCAAACCTCTTCCTGCGCAACTCGTAACATTATTGGGCAATTATCATCCACTGGCGGATTACATTTCAAATTGCACTTTATCGTAATTGGCTGGATTTACTTGGTTTCACGAAGGCTTTTCACGAAGTGGGATCGTGATTGGCTGTTGGAATCACATGGTATCTAGAAGGTCTTCGTGAAAGGAATGATACCAGTTTGTTTTTACAGGTTTCTAAGTGTTCAGGAAGATTTTGGCAAAGCAGAATTAATTGCTTCAAGGCAAGTAAGTTATGAATTTACTTCTGTGATACGCACACACATATTTGCGTGTCACAAATTCAGTATTAATCATCTGTGATACGCGCACACCCTGCAAATCATTAATACTTATACCTATTTACTACAAATATGGCAGGGATTCAACCCCCACCTTCATTTCTCACTCTACCAGGAGAACCACAGATTGAATGGGATATATGGGAAGCGATGTTTTTGGCATATGTGGAAGTGCTTGAGGGAGACGAATGTGATCCAGACAGACAATTAGCGCTACTTAAACATTGCCTTGGTGGCATAGCCCTTAAAGAGTAAAAAAATGTACCACCTTTAAGTGACAGTTCGAATCTAAATGTGTATCAAATTGCTTCAAAACCACTCTCTATTAGGTATGGGAAGAAAATAAATATGGTTATGGAGCGATTTAAATTTTACTCCAGGAAACAGAAAATTGACGAATCCATTGATGACTATGTATCTGCTTTGGGGGCCCTTGCAGTCACTTGTGATTTTGAGCATATTAACTATGACCAAGTCTTAAGAGATCAGATTCTTATGCGAACAAATAACAAAAAGATACAACAGAGACTCTGGACCACATCAGATACGTCTCTTAATGCAGCCATAGAGATAGCGTAATCTATCGAACATTCAGAAAAGTTTGTAGATGAGATTAGGTCTTGTGAGAAGTCTGATGTACATATTGTTAGTAAAGAGAATGTTAAGCAGAAAGATTTTGATAGGCAGAAAAAGTTCACTAACTCAAGAAACGAAAACTATTACAGACCTGAGAACAGGAATGAAAATTATTACAGATCTGACAACAGGTACAGATGGCAAAAGCAAGACTCAAGGATGAACACTGTGTACTGTTTTAGATGTGGCAGCAGGTATCATTTGGGCAACTCGAAATCGTGTCCTGCTTTGGATAAAGTATGTGCTAGATGCAACAAGAAAGGACATTTCCAAAGGGTGTGTAGATCAGCTCCTAGGAGTTAATGTCATTCAGGAATATGAAGAATCAAATGATTATGACTATGATGTTAACACTATACTATGTGTAAATAAGGACTTTAGTAATAAGAAATTTCCTTCTTACCATATTGGAATTAATAGGATTCCTACCAAAGTTTTAGAGGACTCTTGTTCATGGTATACCATTTTACCTCATACCTTGGTCAAGACTAATTGGCCAGATACTAAACTCATACAACCTGACATTTCACCAAGTGGTTACACCGGACATACATTACAGCTCGATGGGTATTTCGTAGCTGAGTTGGCCTTTCATGAACGAAGTACACAAGGGAAAATATATGTTACTAAAGTAGGAGAAGCATTATTAGGTTGGCCTCATCAAGAGGAACTTGGTATAAAGCTAGATCCTAATGCTGACCCTCCTGTATTTTCTTTTTCAGCAAACTTAACAAATTCGGGGTCCACTAAAACTGCTAATGTTTCATTTGCCTGTGCAGTTGAAAAGAAATATCCTATGTTGTTTAGTGATAAACTTGGTCGGTATAGAGGTTTTGAACATCACATAAAAGTACATGCCAATGCTTTACCTATCAGGCATAGGGTTAGGAATGTTCCCTTGTTCTATCGAAATAAGCTGAAAGAGATGCTTAATGAGATGTGTGAAAAAAAAATAATTGAAGCTATAGAATCATCTCCGTGGGTTTCTCCAGTGGTGATTTCAGTTAAATCTGGGGGAGATCTCCGTTTGTGCATAGATTTGCGCAGTTTAAATAAAGCTATTTGTGTAGATTCTCATCCTCTACCAAATCTTCATGAGATAGTTTCAACCTTAGCTGATGCACAGGTATTTTCATGTTTAGACCTTGCAAGTGCATATCACCAAGTCGTTCTTCATGAGGAATAAAGAGATTTTACTGCATTCATAGCGCCTGAGGGGCTATACAGGTTTTGCAGGATGCCCTTTGGGTTGGTTAGTGCAGCAGCTGTATTTCAAAGGTTGATGAAGGAAACCTTGAATGGTCTTACTGGAGCAATAGCATTCCAAGATGACATTTTGGTTTTGGTAAAAACGAAGTGGAACATAACAGCAATTTAATGGAAGTACTGTAAGCGTTATCAGACAAAGGTCTAACACTTCGAGCAGATAAAATTTCAAAAGGAAGGAAGTGGAATACCTGGGGCATTGCATCAGTGCAGATGGTATCAAACTTAAAGCATCACATTTGGAGAATATCAGCAAGGCTCCTATTTCTGTAAACAAAGAGCAATTGGTGGCTTTTTTTAGGCTTAGTAGAATTCTATGCAAAGTTCATTCCAAACTATGCCACTGTGATTGAACCGTTTAGGGGTCTGCTAAAAAAGAATGCTAAATATGCTTGGACTGACACTAGGACTACAACTTTTACCACTGTCAAAGAGATGATAATCAAAGCTCCATGTCTTAAGCCTTTTGTTATTGGTAAACACTGTATTGTGATGGTGGATGCAAGCAATTGTGGGCTAAGTGCAATACTTATCCAAGAGGAATGGGGTAAAGAATGGATTGTGGCTTATGCCTCAAGAACGTTTAGGGAATCTGAACGTCACTATTCGGTGAGAGAGAGCTTCTGGCGTGTGTTTGGGGTGCTGAGCACTTTAGAGAATTTTTATGGGGTACAAAATTCACTATCAAATCTGATCACAAACCCCTTGTACACATTTTATCACCAGGTGGTGGACGCACACTGTCCTCCAGATTAGCACGTCTTTCATCAAGATTACAAAACTTTCAATATTCGTTAGAGTATGTTCCTGGGAAATCCAATGTTCATGCTGATTGCATGTCAAGACTTCCATTACCGTGTAAGGATTTTGACAAAATTTATACCGATGAGTGTGAAGTTGCACATGTATTATGTGATGTGAATTTGGTTTTTGGGGATAGATCAGTGGTACATGAACAGACATGGAATGATGAAATGGATAAAGATCTGGAACTCAAAAAGATAAAGGAATTCATATTGCATGGATGGCCTAATGAGAAAGAACTTATAGGGAGTTTGATGAGTTACCATAAGGTCAGAGATTAGTTGGCCATAGAGAATGGTATTTTAAGGGGCGACAAATTTGTTCCACCTATTGGTCTTAGGAAATTGTTCGTTGATTTTGCCCATGAGGGACATTTTGGCATTTCCATTACTAGGAGACGCTTAAAAGATAGTTTTTGGTGGCCTGGTATTGATTCATATGTCGAGCATCAAGTACGCCTTTGTAAATTGTGCAATAGTGATAAGTCAGCTAAAGCTTTGTCAGCTTCTCCACAACCAGTGGACTTACCTGTTTCTCCTTGGAACAAACTTGGGATTGATATTATCGGTCCGTTTAGTGTACTGCCGTGGCAATATTCATTTGGAATTGTACTTATTGATTATTTTTCGAAATGGCCAGAGATAAAGATGGTCAAGTAAGTAACATCTGATATCATAATACAATTTTTGGATGAAACCTTTTGTAGAGAGGGGATTCCCCAAGAGATTGTCACAGACAACGGTCCGCAGTTTATTAGTAAACAAATGGAGAATTACTTGGCAAGGTGTGGCATAATTCACAGAAAAATTGCTGTGTTCCATCCTGGAGCGAATGTCCAGATTGAGAGGTTTAATAGGGTTGTTAAGGAGGCGATTCAGTTAGCTATTAAAGGGGGATTGTGTTGGAACAAAGCTCTTCAGTCGATGTTGCTTTCTTACAGAACGGTCCCTAATGCTGTAACACAGTTATCTCCTTTTGAGTTACTAAGAGGGCTCAAGCCAAGTACGGAACTAGTACCATGGTGGTTGAAAAAGAAGGACAAGACATGGTCTGATTTTGCTGAGATTGATTTTAAAGAAATTTGTGGGAAGATTGAAGCTTATAAAATAAAAATGAAAGATGATTTGTTGAAGAATAAAGTGTGAGTGATACTTTTGTTCAAGTTGGAGACTTAGTGAGGTTGAAAAAGTGCACTTTTGTGCATAAGGGATTGTCCAAATGGTCTGACCCTGTAGAAGTGATTGAGGTATTCAAGAATGCTATTCGTGTGGAGGATGGCAGTGTTTGGAACTATAGCAGAGTATCCAGGTTTAAGGGCAGAAAGGATTCAGATGATAACGAGTCCTCAAATGTATTTTTAGATGTCCCAAATGCAGATGTGACTACATCTGACAGATTGCCAAATCAATTGAGTGTTCCTTTTAATGAACCTGGTGTTTCAGGTCATGCTGACTTAATGAGGAATTCAAGGGTCCATAAGTTACCTGCCAAATTTAAGGATTTTGTTTTGACTTAAAAAAAGAATATATATATATAAAAGGAGGGAGGTGTGTTGTATGTTATTATTCGGAGTTGACATGGGCGCACACGCGCGCATGTCAACTTGGAGTAATATTTGCGTGGATGCCTTGTTTGAATGTAGTCGCGTGTTAGTGTGGTTGCTGCTGGCTGCCGCGTGTGAGTGTATGTGTTTGAATGTGTTGCGTGTGTGTGTGGTGACAGAGTTGGTGGCCGCGTGGTGTGTATGGGTTTGAATAAACGAGTGAAGATATATGGAAGCGAGAGGACAGTTAGGATTCATTCGTTTATACCTGAGACTCGAACTGCATATGAAATAAATGTCTCTTCAAATCGTTTTCTGCCTCCTGTCATTTCTTCGTGTTTATTGAGAGGAAATACCTTTTGCAACACTTTTCATTGATAATCACTTGAGCGCATTCTAAGACACTGCTGGAGTCTTTCGCACTATACACCATAACACTCAAATCAGCGGAGTGATGGGTTCCATCCTCCTATCCTTGCTTTTCTCTGCGTTTGGTTTAAGTTCCCTGAGGATGAAGGAGCGCTCATCCTCTGAGAGCATTTGAGGTAAGACCAATACTAATTTCCATCACCTGTCTTATGCTAGGGGTACCCCATGACTCTCCTGGGAGTACTGTCACCATTCACTTGTTGTTCGCTCATCTTAGCTTCAGACAGTCATCAGTCGGAAATGAGGTGCCCATCGATCAGTGATTTCTATTTTGAAGCCTACACCAAGATGACCAGATATTTGAGGGTTAACCTTTCACAATCTGATTTTCTACTCTGAGGTGTGACTTACCTGTGAGTGATGTGCGTACAGGAGCCTGTAACCCCTCTTGGGCTAATCCAAAGAGTAGCTCCAGGTAGTAATTTCAAATTCTGCTCTACCCAGCAGCTCAGTCTTAGGTGGGAAAGTCTATTTGGGAACTCTTAACAGGAGGGACTGTTCAGCCATTCTTCCTTCTCCAGCTTCTGACTCCAGATTCCCTGGTCTCCCTGTCAGAGAACCAGCAAAGGAGACTGAACATTCTCTTTGTGATGTCACAGGAGCTGCCACGAGAGGTTAGGTCATGTGATCACGCTCTACCTCTGCAAACTTAGTCTTAGTCCTACACAAGGGAAAATAAAACGACTTCAGATCTGCTCCCAACTTGGTGTAAGACTTGTCCTTGCTGGACGGGTTGTGGTTTCTTAGAATGATAAGAAATTATATAATTGTTATTGCTGCCACTTTTTAAAACGTATGGTTTAATATGTACTCGCTAGCAAATTTCTTCCAAATTAACATGCTCTATATTTCAGAAAATATGTTCTTATCTGATACAAGAACATTCTAAATGGCTGTTTGAGGGTCCAAGGTTTTAAAAAAAAATTCAAACACTTTGGTGCCTCTGAAGTGCTTACTCTCAGAGGAATAATGGTCCTACTCTACGTATGCAAACTTTGTGTGGCTTGATTGGCTGCTAGATTAATAGATGCTGTAAATATAGTTTTCTTTGGTAAATAGTTTCTTTAAGGACGTGCTTCCTCAGATCAGAGGTGTCTCTTTGAGGATGGTAAATGGCGAGTCTCCATTTTGAAATATACTTTAAACACTGGACCCTAGATATTCAGTGGGATACACAATTGGTGTACTGTATGATGCAGTGCTTTATATGTCCGATTTGTGGTTATGTGTAATGTTTCATGGTGGACTTAACTTTTGTGCTCATAGCAGCATCCTGTACCTCTCTGATCTGCATTGCTTGGCACTCATTTTATGTTGTCTGACACTTACGTGTGCCACTCACCACTAGATTGCTGCTACTGCCACTGGTCTCGGAACCTCTTTTTGCCTCCAAGTCCACACTTCCAAGTTCAGCATCATGCATGGAGTGGTTTGTGTTCTTCCAGCTTGAGTGGCTCTGGCCTTCTTCAGTTCCTTAGTTGGTCACTTTCCCAGGGCATACTCACAGTAAGATCTCAGCAGTGTGCTGCCAAATCTGCAGAAGTGAAATGATGAAGTGATACACTGGTTCCCACTTGGGATGATGTCAGCAAGAGGAACCTTTTTAGCAGGACTATGGGTTGGTCCTGTCCCCTATTTCTGTTGTACTTCTTCATGCACTGCATGTCTTGGTTCTGGGTTTTTTCCGTTACTCCTTCAGTGATCTGTCCTTGACTAGCTTCCTCACATGTTCTCAATGTGGCCTCTAAATCTGCTTCAGTAGCTTTGTTGCCAACTTGAATGGTCTCATCTTGATACCTAAATGTCATCTCCATTTTGGTCAAACAAGGTAAGGTTGTCAGATCCACTTCCATTTCAAAGAAAAGAAAACCGTGTGCAAACTTCAAGCAAAAAAAATATTCTCTGCAGTTAGAACTTTTTGCATATTTGGAGGCAAAAATCTGGTACAGAACTTTAATTTCCTGACCCCAAGGTTGCAATGTACCGCTACACCCGGTTTGGTATCACTATGTTGAACACCAATCTGCAGAAAGCCGGATTATCGAATGAGTCCAATCTTCCAACACTGTGCACCACTAGCTCCAAGTCAGGCAAACACTGTTTCTCAAAGACTGCCTTGTCTACTCTTTAGTAGCACAGTACCGAAGAACAAGGTGACGTTTGGAGAATGTGTTAAAGGTTAACATTACCAACACATGCATTAAAACAACTCAGTAAGGCTCCCAGGTCGCCTTAGTTAAATCGCAGTTTATTTTATGATCAAACCATGCCCAAACCACAAAAATTAAATCAGTCTGTTGAAATGTATAGCTTTTAAAGTGACAGTTCGATTCCACATGTCTTCTCCATTCTGCAGTCAATGAAAGTTCCTGTGCAGTTCTCACAAGCAGTTGCTGGAAGCTTCTTCTCCCTCCAGTCACATAAAACAACTCCCTGCTTTTAGCCTTCAATCCTGCCAGTGGGGCTGGGTGAGAGTCCGTTGTCTTCTGCATGCTGGCACAATTCTCTACTTCCAAACTTCACAGAGTGCTTGTTTAGGTGTCTCTAACTTGTCCGGTCCAAGACCACGCAAGTTACAACTGGTATTAGAAATGTGGTCTTAGTTGGCAGAGGTATGCTTCCTGTCCAAATAATGACCACCATCTAGTCAGGGTAAGTCAGATACCCTAAATTAACCTGTGCTCACCCTCAAGTAGCTTAGCACAGATCAGTCAGGCTTAATTTAAGAGGCAATGTGTAAAGTATTTGTGCAACACTTTAAACTGTAACACAGTGGAAACACCACAAAAGCCTCCACACGAGCTTAAAAAAATAGATTGATTTTTTAAATAAAACCGACCAAAACAACAAAAATCCAATAAGTTGAAGTCACGATGAACAAAGTACCCACATCCTGGTCACAACACTAGGCGGCCAAACGATGCACCAAGTGTCAATCCTGGAGTTGAGATATGTCAATTTTCTCCACACAACGAAGGTGATGCGTACGATCCGTAGACAAAGCGGTGAACCCAAGAAGCATTGGTTCCAAAGCTGAGGCGCTGAATGTCCCCCCTCCCGCCCCCCCAATAAGGGGATCTATTGATCTTCTCCCACTGCAGTCGTGATTTAGATGCATCGGTTCTTGAGGCGATGCCCTATTTCCAAGTGCGATGTGTCTGGTCTGTCCCGCAACAGCATTGATGAGTCGATTCTGACTCATGCAGCCTAAGATGCCTTGGTTTCACTGGAGCAGGCACCTGGATTAACTTCCAATGGAGCAGGCGACTTTGGTGTTAAGTCTCAAAACAGGAGGGAAGCTAGCATGTCCTTTAAGATCACTCTGGGTTCAAGCAAGAGTCCAGTTCTCCCTCAGCTGGGTCTGAGGGTAGCACGCAGCAGGACAGCAACGCAGAAAAACAGTTCTTCTAGAGCAGCAGTCCAGCAGAGCCTCAGTCCTTCCTGGTAGTTTCTTTACAGGTCAAGAATAGTCTGATTTGGTAGGGTTAGAGACCCAATACTTCTAACCAGTTTGGCCTTTAAAGTACGTGTGACTTCAAAGAGGGGCTTTGAAGTGCACAGAGCTCCCCCCTTCCTAGCACTGGCTCCAGACTTACTACGGGGATAATCAACCCTGTGTGGGGATATGACACTGCCTTTTCAGATGTCGGCTCCTCCCATTCTCAGTCACACATTGCCTTCCTTTGTGTATGGCTGTCTAGAGAGAATGCACAAAGTCCAGCATCTGTCACCCACCCCTGATTTGTATTGGAGACAGGCTACTGTCACACAGAGCTTAAAGAGCAGAGAAATGCCTTCTTTCAAAAAGTGTTACAACAAACAAATGACGGACGGAATGCTGATAATGCAAACATTCTCCCCCAGTCAAAAGGTTAAATCCATTGTTCATTTGCCCACTGCGCCACCCCAGTTTGGACCCAGCCATATGCAAATAAGTCTTGACCCTGTGCCTCATGGGAACAGTCCAGACCGAACTGCCAGGCCAGGTCCTCTCTGGACCGGAAACAAGCATCCTGGGACCGGTTTCAGGGTATGTCACGCTTCTTCAGCCAGGCTAGCTTGAATCCAGTGGCACAGTGAGCAAGACTGATTTGCATATGGCTGGGTCGAAACTGGGGTTGGTAGTGGGCAAAAGAACAATGGATTTAACCCAGATCTTGCTGTAATACTTTTTGCCCTAAATGGGATGTGTATGCCCAGACGTGGGTCCCTTGTTCACTGTGCCACTGGATTCAATATTCATATGAGCACCCCTCCCTGATATGAACCCACATTGATCTTCCACCACCAGGCTGAACACTACCAGCCGCAGCCTCGCCGCCAACACCTTAGAAAGTACTGTGACATCCATGTTTAACAAGAGAGCAGCCTGTATGAGCTCTGGTCGCTCAAATCTCTATTGGGCATTAGGAGCATCACAATAAGTGCCTCCCTCATAGGTGGCAAACCATCTGGACTGGGGCATTTGCCGTGGGCTATCTCCTGCATTGCCCCACTGAGCTCCTCAACTCAAAGCTCCCCCTCCCCGCTCTCCCTCTGCTCATCTGTGAGCCAAGACAACTTTACTTTGTCAAATAAAGCTCCCACCGCATGGCACGCAAAAAGCAATGGCACCGCATACACCCCTGCCTTATGGTCATGCAAGATCATTTATGCCCAACTGACAAGCCACTGTTGTGCTGTCCGACGGTGCCAAGGATAAAATAAGTAGAGGGGGCCGCTCCCAGTTAAGAAGCCACACTAACAGCCGCCCTGATTTGTCCACCTCCTGATGCAACTATTGTCTGTATCCCTGTTTGATAAAGAGGTCCATTATGTCCCAGATAGTAACAGTGTAGCGAGCCTCCAGCAGCGCAACATCCAATGTCCCAAACCTTCAAGTCTGTGGCTGTAGTTCAATCAGAACTTCCTCCACCTGCACTAGGTCCCTTTCCATCTGCCGCTGAGTGCTGCACACTTTCGAAAGGCTTTTCCCTGCACCACCACTGCCAAATAATTCGAGTCCTTACCATGCTTCTGAGCAGAAACCGAGTTGTCATTGAAATATCCCTGCAGGACTAAATGGATCTCCTCCCTTGCCTCAGGGCGAAGTCGCCATAATGGGATCCTGGGATAATACTGCCCCACCCCATATTTCACCATCATTGGTGCATGATGTGACAGAAACTTTACCAGGTATCGGGCTACCAACACATTGACAACGCAATCTCCTGACGCCAAAAATGTCTCTAGACTGCTGAATGCACCGGGGGTAAGGGTGAAAATGTAGAACACCTCCAAACCTGAGTGAAGCTCCCACCAGACAGCCTTACAGGACAACTGGGCCATCAACTCTCTAACCCCTGCGGTCATTCGTGGCTTGGTCTCATCGTGGGCAGAGTGTCTATTGAGCTGCCCATCGAGCTCACAATCACCTTGCCCAAATGATGGGCATACCTACATACCAAATTAGCTCCTTTTCCAGAATGTTTAAGATCATCCAGATTCTTGGGTGTATACCTTTTATGAAGCACACCTCCACACCATCCAACAGTCAGTGAACAAGAACATATCTACCCTCGATATTAGCCAAGGACCCAAGGTGGCGGAGCGAGACCTGTTGGGCCATCCAGATTGAAACCCCCCCCCAGCATAACTAAGTAGGTCGACGAGAACAGCTGACCTCGCCACTTTTTCAGCAACATTTGCACCTCCCCATCATGAAGCATTGCTAGGTGTACCCCATCCTTCTCAGATAAGCATTCACGTATTTCCAGGTGATCATACGTACATGTCTTGCCATTGCACCTTGTGGTCCACCAACTGCCTTTGAGTCTGAGCCAGACCCTCTAACACCCCCACTACGGAGCGCTGTAGACCTTTCACCCTACCCACGCCCCCCCAAAGGGCACTCCTTCATATCAATCTGTTGCAAAACCGAAACAACCACCACAGGCACCAGGAACCTGCCGTCTTCAGATATCCATTCAGTCTCATACTTCCTCCGACGTTACAAACAAGCATTTGCAATGCAATAGGTCTCGCATTACTAAAGTATGAGCTATTGGTGATGCTAAAAATAACTCCAATAGCTCAAACTTTTAGTAATGCGAGACCTAGAAGGGGAGGCTTTGGGTTGTGATGCCTGGCACTGGTGGGTGTGGCATCTATAAGGAGGACTTGTACCCTGGGGTCAGGGATATGGGGGGGGAGTAGGATCCGGCCCGCATAGGGAGAGGATTTAGGAAACTGCTGGAGTCCTTGGTTGGTGGTCCGGGTACAGTGGTCAGGAGGAGAGTCAGGAGCACATGCTTTATTAAAGAAGGTAATCGTGGGGTAAGATTGGGATCCCAGGGAGAGGAGACGGGCCGGTGGTTTTGGGCAAATTGTTTGATGTTTTCAGAGGAGGACTGGCAGGTGGGACGTGGGCATAGGTTACGCAGTCTGGGTGCCTTCATCCTTTTAGGCTGGTTGGCTGATGGCGATTACGTCAGGGACTATGGACACATTGGGGGGGGGGGGGTGTGAGGATGGGGAAATTGCGGTAAGAAAGGTGGGGAGGGCCGGGGGTTGTTGGTGCAGTTGGCGGTAGCCTGCACAGGGGTAGGGCAGGGAGTGTTGGGGAGCTGGCACACATGGGATGCAGCTCAGGGCTTGGGCAAATGCTAGGTCAGAGGGTGTGGTGAAGGTGCCAGACTCCACACTACAAGTGCGCAGCAGGCCTCCTTCAGCAAACTACAAGCATGCTTCACTTGTAAAGTGTGGCTTTAGCCTCTGTGCACCGCCATGGGTGCGAACTTTGTGCAGGGTGCTGGGTGGACACGTTGTGCAGAGGTGATCGGTGTGCCCTCGCACTGACTTTGCATGCAACAATTATCACAAAAGTGCTGACAGTCCTTTATTAAAAGTGCTGGATTTGCTCTTTGTGTAATGTGGGAGCCCTTTGAGTAAAAGTGCTGGATGTTGTTGTGTTGTCTTTCTGCAACAGGTTGGTAGAGACTGTTGTCCGGGGGTGCTGCTTGAGCCGTATTTGCAGGGTGCTGATTGAGCCCCTTGGTTTGCGTTTCGAGGCCCACTTTTCGTGTCCTCTGCCTTTCGTCCGTCTGAGGCCAAGGGGATCAGGGGCAGTGCGGTGTTGGCCCCGGTGCCTGTGGGTGCTTGGGGTGGGCAGAATAGGGTGGTTGGGGTGGTCTATGCTGGTCGGGCATGGCCATGCGCGAGTGCTGGGAGATGGCGGATTGAGGTGGTTGCGGGGCGCTACCCATTAGCGGGCAGCTATCTGTGAGGGATTGGGGTGCTGCTTTAAAGCGGGCGCGGCACGCTAGCGGTGTGGCATTGCTCCGCAGGCATCTCGCACAGATCCAGGCAGGGCTGTGGGGGGAGGGGATCCGGGGCAGTTGGGCGATTGAGGTGGTGGCGGATGGCTTGGAGTGTCTTTGCTTGCGTAGGACGTTGGGGGGAGGTATGGTGCTATTGGGGGATTGTTTCTGGTCGGAGGAGGTGACGGGATGGGTGTGGGGGCGGGGGGGTGGAGGGCGTCCATGGGAAGAAAAACTTTTCCCAGATGGTGAGAACCGGGGGGTTGCTGGCTGTGTGGAGATGGGGTTGGCGGTGAGTTGAATGCAGTATAGCAGATGGACATGGTGGTGGGGGGACTCTGGGAGAGTCCTAGGGCTGCTGCGGGCCAGAAGGGATGAAGGGACGCTGGCCTAGTGGTTTGTGGGTTTGGGAGTAAGGTTGGAGGGAGGCAAAGCGTGCCAAAGGGAGTGGGGGGGGCACTAACGTAGGCAGCCAGGGAAGACACAGCATGGAGGGTTTAGTTACAGGGGAAAGGGGACCGTCTGAGTAAAGGAATTTAATAGATAAGGAGAACTGGGAGGGCCGGCTGGCGAATTGGGTCTGTACGGGGTGGGCGGGGGCTGCTCCACCATGCATGGCAGGGAGCGCCGAATACATGTGTTGGGTGGTGGGGGGGATGCAGGGGGTCAACAGGAGGAGTGTTACAGTTGGGCAGGGGTGGCGGCAGGTCAGCAGTGGGGTGCGGCTGGGACGAGTGCCGCCTATCGTACCATGCACTGGAGAGCATGGTGGATTGCCAGCAGAGAGCTGGGCTCCCTCCCTGGGTTTGCGGAGGTTTAAATAAGGAGACAACTGTCAGTAAATCATGGATACAAATGTTTCCATGACAATTTGGTAGTCATGAAGTTCAATGGGGGTGCCTCTGCTATGACCATGGTAGATGGGAGTGAGGACATTGCAGACCGAGGAGGGCTGAGGAAAGGCGTACTGCGAACAGGGCAGCTGAGAAGCGGCGTGATTGTGATTTGCAGAGGACCCTGAGAGGAGATTCGCACGAGGAGGGGCAGCTGCCGGGTCCCGGGGAGACACTGCTGAGCTGCGCATCAGCGGGTCTCGGAGAGACGCTCGGCAGGTGAACGAGGATGCAGGCGGCAGCCGGCTGAGCGCGTGGGCACAGCTGCCGCCTATCCAGCCTGGGTGCTGATGTGAGTCTCAGAGCCCTGCTGCCCCAACGAGCTTGCGCACTGCCGCGCCAGCAGCGCAGGCTGCCTTCATCAGAAAGACAAACAAGCGGCAGGGAAAGCGTTCGCTTTCACTTCCGATGGAAAAAAAGAAAAAGTCAGCGAGTGGTGCGCGCGCGCGCCACTGCGAGCCATGGGCTATTGATGTTTATTACCCGCACCAAGCGTGTAATAGACACCAATAGGCCATGGGCGGAGCAATGCGTCCGCCTGTGCCCTATTGCGTGCAGTCTTTCGTTAAAAGACGCACGCAAAGGCCAACCGGGTCTCACCTAAGGAAAAGCACACTCCGAGCGAGTACGATTCCTAGGTTAGCCTGATAACCCCGTTTTTCACTCACTAAAGGTCTCGCGCTGCGCGAACACTGCTGCGCAGTGCAACGCTAGGCGCGAGACCTAAAAAGTGAGCCCCGCCCTCATGGATGACCTTTAATTTGGCTGGGAATACCCAACTGTGAAAGCACAAATCTCTGGTACTGTCAACCAGGAGACAAAGAATCATGCACAGCCACAGAGACCCAGTTTATTATAAGTTTGAACTGGGAATATGCGAAGCCTGCTGCTTCATAGCACACTCTACTGGGTGTGTTCAACACGCACATTTATACAAAGCTGTTCTCATTACAGAATATTGGGATAGTTTATGCAAACAGTACAATCTTAATAAAACTGAAAGTTGCCGTTTACGCAAATGTGCAAGTGTACATGTTCAGTAACCTTTGTGCCCGTGGTCAGAACACCTGCCGTAAATGTACCTATCTCGTGATTGGTTTTCCCCTCGCCCAAGGAGCAAACAAGTACAACGGTTAATGGAACTTTCCTATCTCATATCTGTGTGCATGAACCCTAAATATGCAAGAAAAAGAAGAACTGAAAAGAGTACATATACGTACAAGAAATAATAAAATAGAGGTTACACATAAAAATTAAAGAACAATTTTTCAGTTACTAAGTTAGCATACGAAATCTTTGTCAAAAATCATGTTTTTGAACATTGTTTAACATTTTATCACTGAATTTAAAACTATTTTAGCAGTTGTTTAGGCATGGAGAGCAGTATCATCATGATCAAGAATAGAAGTACCGCATTTGCTCATTTCATATGAATCTGAAAGGTTTATAGCACACCATTCCTGGAAATAAGATTCCTGCATCAATAAAGCATTGGTAACATGAACATTTGAAGGTGGTGCAGGGCGACAGGCGTAAAGGTACATTTGAAAAATGAGTTGCAAATCTTGTAGGAAAGTACAACACAGTATAAGCCCCACCACCAGTAACAGAAGGTCCTTTATAAGCCGTCCCGAGCCTCCTAGGGATAGACTACCAATTTCAGTTTTTCCTACCTTCCAAATGATTGAATATTTCCTGTATGTGCACAGGTATATTGAGCTATTCATTGCGCATACTCATTATGCATTTATCGCCCATGATAGCGCATGCCCCTCCTTCCTATGCCAAAATGTAATCAATAGCATATCTATTCTGTTTGGAGTATTTGTGCATACCTTCTATTTCTAAAGTTGTACTTTTAAGGTTGGCTATAGTAAAATTGGATAGTATTTGTAGCTTACACCCAAAATAATCTCTAGTCTTCTTGCCCCGGTCACCTGCCATCCCACCAAAGGTAAATGAGGCCATGATGTATCCAAATACCTTCCCATTACTGTAATATTTACCTCCAAATCTGTTCCCCATCACAAAATTCTGCAGTAAGTGTTCTCGTGTACCATCTCACATGAGGGTGGATATCAGTGCAGGGTACTCGGAGGGGCAGAATAGTTCCCAATGTCAAGTCTTCCCCGCTATTGTGGAAGTTTGTGTAAGTCCCATTGGACAGGAAGAAAACCCCTGGATCAGCATACAATGGCCACGTAAATATTTCACTGCGTTGTTGCTGGTATTTATTATTCTGTTCTGCTTTGTATCATTTACTTTTAAGTTGAGCTGTTTATGTATTTTCCCAAAACAATTGTAAATGGAGCAAGTTGCATTCATTATTACAATATCACAGCAAGTAACATAATGTCAAGCTTTCTTAGTAACTCTTATTTGTTCTGTGTACAATGCTGTCAAAGTTGTATTCTCTTCATCAAAATATATGGAGTCACAAAACATATTGCTAGCACAAGCAGGGTATCCTCCTCTCTTATGTATGTCATTATATAGGCAACGGCCTGGGTAAGCAAGTCCAAATCGACCTAGTGTATTTAAAAAATGTGTTGGCTTTGTTTTAGTCTAATGAACTATGGACATTGGATATGCAGTCCACAATGAGTTAATTGAATGTAATGGGTAGCAGGTGATTCCTTTTCCGAAGACCCACTTTGATTTTGGTTCAGGAGATGGACCCCATTGTCACTGGAAAGGAGGCCAGACAGGCCAAAACGAGGGAACAGTTCTTTCAACAAATATTTAGCAGTGGTGAGGGCGCTATTCTTCATTGTGGGGTACCCTTCAATTCATTTGCTAAATAAGCGGACTACTGTGAGGACGTATTGATATTTGTTGTACGGGGCATCTCCACAAAGTATATCTGTTGTTTAAATGGTATTTAGGCGAGTGTAAAATGTCCTGAAGGAGTGGGGGTGCCTTTGGCCCCTTTGTTTTGTGTACAAGTCTTACAGATTTTGCATACCCTCTTAGCCATCTTCCTTCGTTTTCCCAGTGCTTTCTCAAAGTGTTCACTATCCCATCCTAGCCCACATGAGCCGGGCCGTGTTTCATCAAAACCATGTGGTGCAGTATTGCATCTAGAAGCATGAATCGCCTGCCCTGCCCATTTTTCCAAGCAATTCACTAGAATAACAGTCTCATGGCATTTAGCCAACTCTTTCTCTGTAGCCTGTTGTGAAAGTTCCTCAATGCCGTTTTAAGTCAATTCTAGTTCTTTAGTTCCAGGCCATTTAGTACATAAGTGAAGGTAAATGGTCCCTGGGCAGTCTCCTTAGCAGCCATATCAGCAAATGCATTTCCCTTTTCCATGTTGTCAGTTATTTTACTATGAGCGCTACATTTTATTATTGCCAACATCTTTGGTAATGAAAGAGCATTTAACAGTCGCATTATTTGTTTCCCAGGTTGCATCTTTGTTCCTTCAGATGTGAGGAAACCTCTTTCAGCCCAAACCTATCGAAATGGAGGGCATCTCCAAATGCATATTGGCTATCTGTGTAGATGTTTACTATCAACCCAGCACCCAACCGCAAGCCCTGGTCAGGGTTATCAATTCTGCCACTTGGGCAGACATTTCTGTCAATTTACATGTCTCCACTACAGTCTGCAGTGGTGACCGCATAGGCAGCTACCGTGGAACCATCTTTCGGTATGAAACATGACCCTTCCACTCACAGGTCCCCATTACGTTCTATCATGGGTGTGCCCTACAAATCTGTATGACCTTTGGTCTGCTCTGGTGTTCATATGCAATCATGTATTGGTGTAGTATCATTCTCTTCTTTTTCGGTGGTGGACTAAACATGCATACTCCTTAGTGTGTTAATTATGCACTTGTTAAATGTTCTGTTTGTGTCTTGTTCAATAATAAATCTACAGATTGTGAAACATACAAGTGTGTTGTGTGGTCTAGAATCAGAGGTTCAGCTTGATGCAGGATGTCTGCGGACACAGCCACTGATCTCAAACAGTTTGGCTGTCCCCTGGCCACAGCACCAAGAACTAATGAAAAAATAAGCGCATCCCATCACCTTATAATTGCTGTTGCATTCATGTACAAAGAAGTGAACATCTTTAGAATAATCAGGAATGCTCATGCCAGGTGCGCTACAAAGAGCTTTTTAAATGTATACAAAACTATTGTGACTTTCATCAGTCCATGGGAATAGGTTGGGAGTGTCTTTAATTGTCAGTTTCAATAGAGATTTGGAAAGGAGGGAAACGTTTATTAAACATTTTCTCAGTTGCAAAAAGCATAAACACACTAACCAGCTGAGCGACAGAAAGCACAGTATATTGAGATATCTCACTTTCATCCGGTACACCTAATACAGATAAATAGGCAATTCCCCACATGGAGGTATTAGTCTCCTTACACAATAGTGGTAACTGAAAGGAGGATCCCACAACCCTCCCTCCAGGCTGCTCCCATAGAATCATTAGAAACCCCTTTACGCCACCCACTGACCCCAGACCTTTTTCTATTTCCGTGGGCATCCCCAACTCTCGTAGGCCACCTTTTCAGCTGCACAGCACCAATCTAGATCAGTATCCCAGTTTACTACCCTTTGAGAGAGACTCGCTGCCCAGGCCCTGACAATATTTCTTTTCGCCATCATTGCTGCCACCATCGGCCATATTCGTTGGCCCTGTCGCACACAGCACATGCCACCAGGCCTCCATTGGTATAATCTGGCCCACCACCTCAGACATGATCTGTGTTACCCCCTCTAGTATTGTTGGATTTCTGGACAGGCCCATAAGTTGTGGAAGAATGAGCCCGCTTCCTGACAGCCCCCTGGCACAGTGATCTGTGTTATAGAGTCCCAACATGGGCACAAGTGCTCTGGATGAGTAGGATCTATGGAGGATACAGAGCTGTATAAGACAAAAGCGGGCTCTGATTTCTACCTCTCTAGGACATTGAGTTGCTTCCTCCCAGTCATCATCTTCCAACATCCATAAGTCAAAATCCCATGTCTCCTGCAAGTCCCTGAGCGGGTCTGGGGCGTTATTCATAATTGTCCTATATATTAGGGATGTGGCCTTGTATATGATTGGTTCCAGCAAGAGTCTATCCTTCAGGGGAGAGTATTCCCCAGCTGTTCCCCCTCCAGGAAGCTTATTGCATGCCCCAACTACAGATATCAGAAATGTTATGAATTGGAAATCTGGAATTCTAGCTGTAGGTCACTAAAAGAGATTATGTCCTGGCCCCTCCAGACATCCCCTAGGTGGTCTATACCCAAAATCCCCCATCTATTGAACCCCTGCAATAGATCACTATCCTATAGCAGGGTCCTTTCTGTTATCTGCCCATCCAAGGAATTTAGTGGCCTCTCGCCACGCGCAGATAACTGTTTGTGTATGTGCGGATTATCACTTCTCCATACTTCCCCAATATAATGCTGCAGATATCCTCGCTGTTCCATCGTGAAATGGTCTACTCTATAGGCTGGCTCTCCAGTAGTATCTCCTGATGTCAGGGATGGCTAGGCCCCCCTCATAGACACCCTCTGGAGTTTACGTAAGGCTACCTTTAAACTGACCCATCTCATAAGAGTTTTCGCAGTTCACTGTCTAGTTTGTGGAAAAAGTCGATTAGTACCTTGTATGGGGTATTCTGTAGGGCATATTACATACATGGCGATCTAGTATTAGTTTAGGATCCCTTCCCCTTTTGATAGGAGCTGTCCTAAATAGGCGACCTCCTGTTGAGCAAATTGTAGTTTGGAATGTGATACCTTATGACCATTGTCGGCCGGACAATTCAACAGTGTAACAGTATTTTTTTGCCACTCAGTTTCATCTGAGCTGGCAATTAAAATGCCATCAATGCACTGTATTGAAACCGACTGTGGGGACAGTTGGAAATTATCTAATTGTTTTTTTAATGCTTGGGAATAAATAGAAGGGCTCTCAGTATAGCCTTGTGGAATTCTCTTGAAGGAATTTTGTCTGTTGCAGAAATGGAAACTAATCAAATATTGAAAGTCTTCATGTAGTTGAAATGAGTAGAAGGCATTCTTCAAATCTAAAACTGCAAAATGGGTAGCATAGAAGGGCACACTAGAAGTATTTGGAACTACTGGGAATTGGGGTTGTACTATCTTATTGATCTTGTGCTGGTCTACCACAAAGCGCCATTGACCTTTAGAAGATCCCTCCCACTTTTTAAATACAGGAAGTACAGGCCCCCACTGTCTCTTTGATTACCCCTGTCTTAAGTAAATCTGTAATAATTTGATAATCTGTTGTAATCATTCTTCACCTTTTTATATCCTATACTATGATATACTGAGTAAAACAGCACCTTCTTTGACAGTGATGATGACAGGAGGGATATCCATGAGGCCCATATCAATCATATCCTTTGCCCATACATTTTCCTTTACTGCATTAGTGAGCCAATCTAGGGGCAGCAGTGGGAGTACTGATAAATGAACTAGGCAGAAATGGGGTATCATCAGAGCATTCCAAAAATACACCATCAGGAGGACATTTAATGGCAGCATGTAACTTTTGTAACAAAACAATCCCCAACAAATTTAGAAGACATTTATCTGTTAATAAAAACAAATGCGTATCTGTTATTGGTCCAATGGTCTATGTTAATAGGGCAGAAATGGGACTTTTAACTGATACATTGATAGATCCCACAGATGGGAGGGGTACTTGTGGGACTAATTGTTTCAAAATGGAGGAATTTGTGGCTCCGGTTTCTTAACAAAAATGTGGCACTCCCTGTACTTCCGCCGCAACATAGGGTCCTTTCGAGTCCACAGGAATAGCCACCATTTCCCATCTACTCTCGGGCCTCCCTACTCTGCAAACCATAGTCAGGAAGGGGAACAGTAACCATCTGTTTCTGATCAAAGTAGGTAGTAGAATCAGAATAGTCATCATTGGAGAAGTCAGCATTCTCATTCTGCTGGTAAGGGCGAGACTGTTGGAGTTGACTGGTGGTTGACTCCTAGTCTGGGATCGTCCTCTAGGGACTGTCCTTTCTCTGTCATTAGACTGTAGATATGGACATTCTCGAACCCACTCCACTCTGCTGGTCTGCCCCATTCACTGCAGCCTACCCCAATCCACTCTACTTCAATCTTTCCTATTCCTCACTACCCCAGTCTAGCTCAGTCCAACCTACCCTACCGCACCCCAAGCCACTAACTTGTAGCCATGCTGAACAGCAGCCACACTAGTGGTTAAAATATATTGCAAAAGACAATAACGCTCACATAGGCGAGACCTATTGGCATTGCCAGAGCTTATTTAATTGACCGTCTTTGCAGATAGACTAGGTGTTCTTTAACTTTTTTACAAGGATTTGTAGTCGTTACTTAAATGTGTCTGAAATAGATTATTTAATACCTTCATTTTGCAATAAAATATTTGAAAATGGGATTAATACCTACTTAAAAAACTACAGTTAACAAAAAAATCTCTCTTGTCGGTATTGTGAAACAACGCTGCTTCGTCTGCCTGGTAACAAAACAACTATTGCTGGTCACAGTATTGCATGCGTGGACCACATTGCAGGACTAGGACGGCACAACTCATACAAGAGATTTGACTAACAGTGCCGGACTGGGAACCCAAAGCAGCCCTGGCAAATTTGATAAGACCAGCCCTCGTACGATGCATAGCAAGTGCAGCGAACAAGCCTTACCACACACAAATTGGGGTTTTGGGGGAGTACTCCCCATAAAAAATGTGAGAAAAAATGGTGCATTCTACAACACATTTATTGTTATATAGTTAATTGTATTCGCTTTTAAAGCATAGTAAATTATGATTTTACTATGCACTGGGATACGACAATCTTTGTTGGTGCCCTTCAGTCATTCTCTCGCTTTTACCCAGCAGCTCTTTGATGGAAGTCCATAGCTCGGTGTGCTAGATTACGTTTGTAACTTATCTGTGACAAAAGCAATAACCCACTGAGCTATGCACATAACATATTGCTCTTGGATATGCATGGTACATGTTCTTTTCAGTAGGCATATTGACATTCTGCACTACCTTAGATGAGTCAAAACTGCCACTAGACAAAACTCTCATCTCCATTATCTTGACACTTTTATTTTGCTTGAAAACTGCTGAATATTTAAGGAACTTTACAGTGCTTCTAAAACTGCTACAAAACCAGTCCCCACTGACGATTTCTGGCCACCCACACTTCCAGCCTCCCAGGGAAACATTCGAAGCCCAGTATGGCTATTCCGGCCTTGAACAAAGTCACTGGAATTATGGGATTTTGTAGGCGTTTCTGCATAAATTGTTTCTAGCTCAAATGGATCAAAAGTTGAGTGAGGCACCACAGTTTGCCGCACAATAGAAAGTCATTTGCAAAAGTTAACTTTCTGATGATTATTTCTGTTTTTGGGTGTCAAAGTGGAAATAATGAGGTGGATCCTTTGCCCAAATAGTGTTAATGCCAGAGTAATGAGATAATACACAAAATGTGCTACATTATTTGCTGCATAATTTGGTCCTTTCCTGGCCATAATTCTAGTGACCCAGTCTATGGCTGTATTTCACGTACCATATCAGAGAAGCCACCATGTTTATCCGCGTTGCTTGCTAATTAGGTCGGTGCCAACAGCATTCAATGTGAGGGCCATTGGAGACCCGTGAGCACGTTCCCGATTTCTCCAACATAATGCTGGTTGGCTTCCAAGGATGCTCTGGCCGCTTCTAATCACTAGTGCGCCACGCAAGGATGACATTGGTCTTATCCTGCATGTGTATGAAATGTGAGAAAATCCAGTAGTCTAGAATGTGAGAAGATAACTAGATTTTCAGACCTTTTCCTTTCCAGTGCAGCCTCTTGTTCTTTTTTTAAATGTACTTAACAAGTCCCATTTCTTAGATCTCTTAGACTAGAGCTTTGATTTTACTAAAAGTATATTTATTTACTATACCTATTGGGGCTTTCAGCCTCTCCACTCGCATTTATTTCCACCCACTACAGGATACAGCCTAGGGCAATTAATCAGCCCACTTCAGCCGTTGGCTAACTTCACTGTGACTGCATTCTGTTCTTTCACAAGGAGCTTCTCTGCACACTATGTAGTTCCCCTCCGTGACTATGGCAATATGCGCTTTTCAGCACCAAAAAAGTACTTGTTCCTTTTCCATTTATTTATTTTGGTTGAGAGCCCAGCAGCTTCTCCAACAGTAACGTTTTGAAAACACTGTAACAAAGCAAGCATTTATAAAGACAAAAGTGTGTCAACCAGATCTGTGTGGTTTGCCAGGGCGTTTTTTTTTTGTATATGTTCGCCCTAGTTCCATTTAAATCTCCGGCTTTCCTTGACCTTGTTTCCTGCCTCATGCTGACATTGTTTTGCTTGTGTACATTTATCCTTCTTTCCTGTATCCGGTTACATGCCTTGTTGCAGTCTGGCTTTAGATTTCTCTCTGATCCACCCAGAGCCAGGAGTCCTAGGTCTTCTTAGGACATGAACTGAAAAGTAATACATTTTATTTTCAATCTCTTTATCTTCAGTCAGTGATGCAACTATGTTACGGAGTGTGCCTTCAAACTGAAACTCTGCCAAGTTTTCTTCCCTTTTAGGATATTTCTCATTCGGTGTGTTTCTTTGCTTTTAACCTATTATTGACTTTTGCTTGCAGAAAGTCTGATATTCTCATGTAAGTCTGATACCGGTTACCTAGGCCTGTGTTCCATATCTTGTATTTCAAAGTAAAACTTAAAGCTACACCTACACTGAAGACCACATATTCTTCAGTTTTGCAGGCTGCACAATCTCCTCTATCCAATCAACCTCGATTTAGAAAGAGAGTCAGGGTGTAATCAACGTCTATTCCCCCATCTAGATTTCCTAGGTCTTCTGCACCTGACATGACTCCACTGCCATATCAGCCTACAGTTTGAGGATCCTGTTCAGCCTTACCAGCCTCAACAAAAACAAAACCACAAAACTCAATGCCATCAATGATACCAAAGATGAAAATCGCCACCATCCAAAACATCACACTTGAGAGGAAGAAACTCCCCTGAAATAAGCAATGATGCTGTAGGACGAGCGGTGCTAAATCATCTACAAGAGCGGAAATCGATATCAACTGACAGATGGGTACTAAACATCTTCCAAAGGGGGTACGACATTCACTTCAATACACTTCCATCTTGTGTCCCTTCAAAACCAATATCGAACACCACTCTTATTAGCCAAAAGACTAATACAAAGTGTTCCATTACACGAACAAAACAAGGGAGTATATTCCAGATATTTCCTAGTATCTAAAACTCATCCAGTTCAGTACCATACTGAATAAACCAGGTCCTGAATTCCCAGCTTAAACTCTTTCATGGGTTCTCTTTGGGCTATTCACAAAGATATTTTGAATACTGTAAGTAGTACTCCTTCCTGTACTCACAAATGCTATTCATGAATCTCTGACCGGAGAACTCTGCCTGCCCCATCTCATGTGTGAAAATCTCAGTCTGGAGTGCGGAGCTCCCTGCACACCGGGGAATGCTTTTGTGTAGTAATGTAGCAGGGACAAGGAGGAGTGACTGTAAAATGTGGAATATTTTCTGCTAAATGGAGTCGGGTTTGGGAAATCTAAAGAGTAGTTTAGCGAGAGACATGCGAATATTAAAATGCATATATAAAAGTAAGACCTAAATCTACTACAGTAGAAAGACTAACAAGTAAGGCTCCCATGTAGCTAAGTATTGGAATAGGTCACAGAACCTGGCAAATCACTGGTTCTTCAACACAATCTTATAGAAATAATTTGTAGGCAATAAATACTAACAACACACAAGGAAAAATAGGAAAATAAAGTGAAAAACATTTTAAACATCAAACAAATACAGTTGTATATTATTTTAATACAATTTTAAAATATACACTACACTTTCGTTCAATAGTAAGTAATGTAAATCACATATTTAAACTAGGCTTCAAACACGTGCAGCCCACCTCAGTCAATTCTCTGCCAAACCCAACCATGCTGGTCCCTGGTTCTGAAGGGCTTTGAAAGTGTGGATCAATGTCTTGAAATGGTATCTCTTATGAATGGGGAGCCAGTGGAGCCTCTGGAGGTGGGGAGTGATATGGGTCTGTTTAGAGAGGTCTAGAATGAGTCTAGCTGCTGAGTTCAGTATCGTTTGCAGTCTCTTGAGGAGGTGTCAATGGGGAGCCACTTGATAATCTTGCGGAGCTTGCAAAGGGTGAGGAATCAGGTGGATGAGACTGTGTTGATCTGCCTTTTCATGGTGAGCTTGCTGTACAGGATAATGCTGAGGTTGTGGTGTGGTCGGCCGGCATTAGTGCTGCTCCCAGATCGAGGGACCACCAGGCATTGTTCCATGGGGAGGTGTTGTTCCACAAGATCAGCACTTTCGTTTTGTCAATGTTGAGTTGTAGGCATTGCCTCTCATCCAGCCAGTGATTTTCGTCATGCATCTGTAACATTGGTCAGCGTGGCGGAGGGGTCTTCTGATAGAGAGATTGTGAGCCGGGTCATTGGTTTAGGTTGTGATGCTCAGTCCGTGCGATCTGACAATGCTGGCCAAGGGAGTCATGTAGGTGTTGAACAAGGTGGGGCTAAGGGGCAAACCTTGAGGGATGCCACAGATGGAGTTCTTGGGATCTGAGCTGAAGGGTGCTAGGCTGATTATCTGGGTTTTCCCTGTGAGGAAGGAGGAGATCTATTTGAAGGTATCTCTGTGGATTCCAATACTGTGAAGCCTTTTGATCAGGGTGTGGTGTGTGTGATACTGTGTCAAATGCTGGTGAGAGGTCGAGGAGGCTCAGGGCCGCTGTTTTTCTTGGATCGAGGAGGGATCTGATGTCTTCTGTGGCGGCAATCGAGATGGTCTCGGTGCTGTGGTCAGTGCGGAATCCAGATTGGAACATGTTCCATTCAAAGTTCTCCCTGGCAACGGACAACTCCACCATTGAGGCAGAGAGCTCCCCCAACAGGCATATACTATACATGACCTACCAGCTGTTAATTTACTGGATGGTTGTAATTTCAATTGTAAGAGGCTCCACTCCCTCTAGAAAAAAAGAGTAAATGCCCATACATTCTAATAGTAGGTGCAAATTTCCACCTGAATGTATGAATACCTTCCAGGCTGAGATCTCCACCTAAGTGGAATTCTGTGTGTGAAGATTTTTTCTCACGTAAATATGTGTATGTGAATTGAGCCCGCAGT
This sequence comes from Lissotriton helveticus, assembly GCF_964261635.1. Taxonomy (NCBI): domain Eukaryota; kingdom Metazoa; phylum Chordata; class Amphibia; order Caudata; family Salamandridae; genus Lissotriton; species Lissotriton helveticus. The sequence goes on along the minus strand of NC_136070.1, from coordinate 1,165,758,981 downwards.
GTGTGAATCTGATAGCTAGTGAGTCTAACCGGATCCCCTGATCTAGTACTAATGCAGCACCTGTCTACTCCGGAGCAGCGCCCACCACCCCTTGTGCAGCTCCCACTAATTGTAGTCGAGCTCCCATTAACAAAGGTCCAGAACCAGTCCCACCCTCTGTCAATCAATACTGCTTGTTTCAGTTTAAGCACCTGTCCAGACTATTCCTGCACTCCAAGGATGGATGACTCCCCAGTGCATCAACCTCTTATGCTTCCTCCTCTGGAAAGAGGATGCAAAGCTGAAGTGATTGGTACCGATGACCCTGAGTACTAGGCAGGATCTGTATGGCCCAGAATCTGTGCAGTGGTGGCAGCTTTATTTTACATTGCCATGTTATGTTATATTGATTTGTATAGCACACTAATCAATTGAGAAGGTATCCAGCCGTTTGGGTAGGTGTGTAGATGTGGCATCCCCAAGATGCTTATACAAAGAGCCAGGTCTTCAGCTCCTGACTTCAAGAAGTGAGAAGGAGGCTCTGATGTGTTGCGGGAGGTCATTCCCTGTTTTGGGTGCGAAGCAGACGAATGAGCAACTTGTTTTACTTTTGTGGATGCAGCAAATGGGTGCGAGTGAGACCAAGCTTAGGTGTCTGGTGGGTTGGTGAAAGTGTAGGCGGCTGTTCAGGTTTTCTGGTCCTGCGTTGTGTCGGGCTTTGTATTTGTGCATGAGAAGTTTGAATAGGCTCCGCTTTTAAAAGGGAAGCCAGTGAAGCTTCTTGAAGTGCATTGGTTGGCGATTGGGAGTACTGACACTCATTTGTTTGCTGCAGGCTCTGCTGCTGGGATCCGCAAAACTTCTGTGACCTAATTGTTCGTAAAGCCATACTGATTACTCCACTCATGTTGTCATCCATCACATTGTGCCTTAGGCTCAGCCTAATGTAGCGAATTGGGTAACATGGCTGTTGGCAGTGTGTTTCTGAAAAAGACCAATGCCATAATTGCTATCTGCAAGCTGCCTCTGTGGTACAATTTCAGTATGAATAGATCTATGTCCCCAGACAATGTTGAAGAAGAAAACCAGTTCAGCCTTAACGTGGGCAAAAATACTTCTGAACAATAACTGCTGATTTCTGTGGACCTAATCAATACTGCTGCCACTATGGCACTAGTTACTGTTTTCTCACAGATCGTGATTCTACTTTAGATGATGAACTACCTTAGAAGACTCTGACCGTTACTATCTAGTTTGTATTACATATTGCACTCTGATTGCTTCCTTTTAAGTTCCAACAGACCGTCTTACACAACAGCATGCACAAGAAGTTGAATATCTATCCATTTATTAAGTCCATACAAATAGCAAAGATCGCATCCACGTAATAAGCCACTGCAGTTCCACTCTCTGTAGTCTCTCCAACTGACCACAGACTCCTAATTCCAAACACAACATTCTAGGGATGATGTTTTGAATACATAAACCCATCATCACATAGTTACAGAACACTTCAGAAGCACTTTGTTACATTACCTTAAGGTACAGACTATCACATCACCTCCCTCATCCGACATATCCTCAAACTAAACAATAGAAACGAAATATTAGAAACTTTTTCACACAAAATCTTGTAAACGTACAGGTCTCCTCTTCTCACTTTGTGGTCTTATTTTTTGTATCTCTAACAAACCACTGACCCAAGGAAGAGAATCTTCCCCCTTAACAGGATAGTATTATGCCACCCTGTTGAGATTCCAGATATTATCATTGTTAATATTTACCCCATTTGTTAACAATTTTAAACTTTGAACAGTTGACTAACTGTAGAAACTTTACCATCTTTTTTGGGATATTGGATTTTTATCCAATCGCCCACCTGCACCGATCTCCTTAAACCTTCCCTCTCAATTTCTTCTCTCTTTCCACCCTTCTATGCTACCAACTTGATCATCCATTCTTTTCTTTTCTCATTCACCCATCCAGGGGTTGGTTCACTCTAAATAACTAACAAGCATTTGCAATGCAATAGGTCTCGCATTTATGTGAGTTTGAGCTATGGGCATTGTAAATGACAATGCCTTTTATTTATGTTTTGGTTTTTAAAACATAAATAAAAGGCATTGTCATTTACTATGTCAATAGCTTAAACTTGTGTAAATGTGAGATCTATTGCATTGCAAATGCTTGTTCTAACTTGCAAAATCTCCAGTAGTCGAAACCTTGGGATTTACCCCAAGTTCCATTTACAAAAGGAAGGGAGTTGAGCAGAGGCAGCAATAACCTTGTTTCTATGCCAAGTTTCCATTTACAGAGATGGAGAGATTCCTGCACCATTGAGCAGTAGCTAGACCACCTTTCCCAACAATGTCCAAGTCTTTAGTTTGTTTCTAATATTATATGGGGCTATTAATGGTGCTTTATGCAACTTTTTCCTTGTGGTAATACATATCTGTATACAGTGACAAAAGAAAACTTTTTCTTTGTTCCTATATATGTAAAAGGCCAATTTTTTATACCATATCAGTTAGAGCACCCGAACCACCGAATAGCACCTCTTAATGTGTCCCTGAAATGACCTACTTCTCTGGTGCTTGCAGTTGCATGCCCTATTAAGATCCGCACTCCATTGTAAGTGCCTTCCTTTGAGAAGTGTATTCTACTGTCCTGGGTCCTGAAGTTTGTGATAAATAAAGTCTGCAGCAGAATCTTCGCCACCGCCGGTGTCTCCTTCAACCAAGGAGTTTTTCATTGTCACCGAAAACAGGAAGGACCTTTACCCCCTCCTCTTTAACCCAGTACTTGATCCAAATGACTTAATACATTACAGCCTCCCAATCCATGGGAAGATCCCCAAAGAGGCAGTAGCCATGCAGCTGTTGACTCACATTGAAAAACAAAACGTCTTCAGACCTTCCAGTCGGACTTTAAGCCTCTCTGCTCCATCGAGACAGTCGTCAAAAAGTAGAGGTGATTTTGGAGGAATTCCTGATCTTATTGCTCCACATAGATAATACAAAAACTGCTAAAACACAAGAGAGCTAAGTGTAGTTGCATGGTTTACGTTTGCTCTTCTGAATGTATTTCCTGAAACTGAAGCTCAAACAGTGAGGTTACATGCCTGTCTGTAGCCATGCTGCACTGCGCATGCGTCTCTTACCTGCAGGAGGAATCTGCGAGGACTCCAAGACCTCTTTGTTTAGTTAATGATCTAATTGCCATTGTTCAGTCCAGTCAGGCGAGCACGTTAACATAACATGCATTGGGAAAGCCAGTCGGGCTCGTCTATTTTTGCATACTATTCGCTATATTATTGAGATGCTGAATCCTGTGATGGCTCACCCCGGTCCTCTTTCCACTTGCTGGCTTGCCGACCTTTAATTTCAGTGAGTAGGATATCTTTTAGGTGCACACTGAGAGTCGGGTATAATGTTGACTTGGTCACATTTTGGCGCACATTGTCCTTAAAGGAAGTGTTATGCTGAACGCGAAAATAGAGCGTTTAGGTATTTTTGCTTGGGCAGGAAGCTGTCCCAGTAAGGTAATGGCATGGAGCAACTCTGGTAGAGAAAATGAGAGGGGTCGTAGAGTTTGTTTTCACAGAAATCGGCTAGTTCTGAAGAAAAGCGGAGGGCAGCCGAGCCCACAAAGGAGTAATGGCGTTAGTACAGCACGTCCATGACAAGCAGCGCTGTGACAGCAATAGTACTGCGTGTTCAGCACAGAGCGGCAAACTCTGTGGCAGAGGAAGGCGGTTGAGGCTGCAGTAACAGAACAACAACAGCACTGAGAGGGGGTATCATAAAGAAAACAAGCGTGGTCGCGAAAGCTAAAGGCACCGCGCTAATTGAAAAAGAATGTCAGGAATGCAGCTGGCATCTGCTCGCGCTGCTGCTCGCTCCCGAGCTCCTTAGGCCAGGGGAGAGAGAAGGCGGGACAGGCACCCGCCATTTGCCAATTGGGGGCTGTCTTTCTTAGAAAGGCGCACGCAAAGGCCAATAGCGTGTGAGCAAAAAAAAAAAGCACACGCACAAGCCTGTGGTCCGAGTTGGAAGTCCTTACTAGAAGCCTCGCAGACCAGGGCATGCACGCTGGCTCAGGCGACACCTAAAAATGAGAGACACCCGTGGTGAGAGACACCCGTGGTGGAATGTGGTGTAAAATGATATTCCCTCACATTTTTTCATTCCATCATCCCAATTTGATCCACCCATCAAGGATTGTTGCAAGTTTTCCTTCGAGACTTTAATAAAGTGCTCCATTTGTTTCTGGGTGATTAACTGCTGCTTTCTTGTCTTTAATTCCTCTTCCTTTGCAAATTCCTCAACAACCTCTGAAGTTAGTTGGACCCCCTTATCAGTAAAAATGATAGATGGAAAACTTTTTCTCTCAAACATTTCTTCTAAGAACCAGATCACAGTCTTCGATTCTACTGAGCTCACCACCTTAATTTATGGCCAAAGTGAATAAATGTCAATACACACTAGAACATATTTGTCACAAGACTTCACTTTTATTGGTCCAAGAATATCCACTGTGATGTCTAATCACGGACCAGAGGCTTGCTCTCTCGAAACCATGGGTTGTTTCAGCATTTTAATACCTTGTCACTCCGCACACACTCAACACAGTTTCTCACTTCTCTCTCCTCCATAAAGTTCATCATGGGCCACTAGTATCCTTCTCTTACTTTGTCTTTAGTCTTCGTTATGCCCATGTGACTAGCATGGGTACAGCCTATCAATCTTCTCCTCAACTTATGTTGTGGTACTAGTTTACTACCTCTTAACAACAGTCCATCTGTCTCAGTCAACTTACTCCTTACTTGCCAGTAACCTGAGACTGCTTCTTCACAACGGCTTCTGTTGACCCAGCCTTCTAATACCATCCTGATTACTTTCTGTAAAACCTCATCTTCCTGAAGTTCTTTCTTCCATGCATCTTCCTGTACCACACCTTCGGTTTTTTAGGCAGACATTCACTTCCCCTTCAAATTCTACCCCCCAGAGTAATCATCATACAATTGATCATTATGTTTGGGTTGAAGATACATTCTGGAAAACAATCTGCTTGTAAGTTACTCGCCCCTGGTACACAAGACAACTCAAACTCTTCATTAGTGTCAAGATGCACAAGCAATTCACGCTGATGGAACCACCTTGTAAGTCAGTCTCCTTTAGGGGAATATATACATTTTTCCAGGTAAAATGCGATCTTGAATTCAATCGTCCATCCAAAATATCCTAGTAATTTAATTGGTTCCCCACTATATCCTCTAGGTCAAATTCAACGCGGTGTGATGATTGTGACTTCATTTAGAATCTGTCTAATTTCCTATGTTCAGAAGCTAACAAGCCCGCTCAGGAAGCATCTGTCTGTCTCTTGCAGGAACAGTATTAATCAAGTTCCTTAACTGAGGCATTCATGGGATCTTTTATACGTTTTAGATGTTTTTTGCTGCACAATAGTGTGGGTGCAAAAATTGCTTCGTTGAGCGTTCTGTATGTGTCCTGTAACGAAGATATGAAGCTCTCCAGCTGATTTAATAAAATATAATTTGCTTTTGATTTTAGCAACTGTTAGTAAGGCCTTGCATGCACACACGAAGCAATTAGTGTTGGTTATCTGCAAAACTGGTAGTTCATTTGCACAAAGCACTTGAGGCAATAACCTTTGCTCTAATATCCCCTGTGGTTTCTCATGTCAGATCTGAAGAAGCCGAACACTGCAGTATTAAAGTTTTCAAGTGCTGAGGAGCCAAAGAAGCTGACCCATCGCCAACTTTGGTAAGGATTTCAGAGGCTTTAAATTGGAGTTGAGGTGCTGTGCTTTTGTAAGGATAAAGCTGCGGGCATAATTAATAGATAATCATGCCCAAAATTGGTGGCGTCTTCCTGTAAGATCCCTTTTAGATTCTGGAAGTGGTAGTGGCACCTGTATAAGCCTGATTGGCTCTCACGACAGAAGCACAGGTGCTGGGCCCATCGTGGTGGTGAGAGGTAAATTATGTAATTGTAGTTATAAAGTGCTTACTACCCCATATGAGTCATGGAAGCGATTTCTGGCGAGTAGCACGCTACACCGGACCTCAAAGTGGTGGATTAGTATAGGGAAATATAGGTTGTTAATTGGAGTGGTTGACATGTGAGTTTACTAGTTGGATTGAATAGGATAGAGGAGGGAAGAGTGTAGAAAGTGTTATTTGGGAGATCATAGTAGTAAAATGAGGTTAGATATAAGTCAAAGGAGAGAGAGGGGTTAAAAAAGTCTTGAAAGCGTAATTTAGTAAAATGAGGTTTGGGAGGAGTCGGAGATAGAGGATATATTGAAAGAGGTATAGGATAAGACATAAAGTATTGAATTGGAGAGAGTTAACGTTTTTATTTTACAGTTGTAGTAAATTGATAAATACAAAAATATATAACTGCATTAAAAGGTCTACATCTATATGGAAAATAATAGAAACATGAAGTTGTATTATATAAAGAAGGTGGCAGCCTATAGAGGTTTGTGGGAGCAGAAAGAGTGACAGCAAGGGCCATGTGGTAATTTGCTGTTCGTAAGCATGTATATATTCTTGTGGAGGTACAATGAAGTGCAGCATCTTTCTTTGATAGTGCTGTTGTGAGGTAGCACACTGAGGATGCAACCTGGGAATGAAACTGGAAGTCATGACAACATGTCTGCATCAGTTATGCATTTTTGAAGGACATTTTAGTTGGCTGGGTAAAATCCTAACCTGCTTCTCTCAATCATACACAATCCCTTTAACATGGGGGTCAATTCACAAAAATGCCTGGGGTAGTTGAAATCCTATCACTCACCCTGTTATTCACTCTCTGATTACATTATAGGAACCAAAGTCACAAGAGTGTTACCCAAAGGGCCATCAAAGGAATTTCTAATATAGGAGTTTTTAGACTGTTGGCATCAAAGGAATTGACATTACTGAAGTAAAGTGTTTGCATAATAAATTAACACCAAGAACACTAAAGGAGTTAGACTATTATATCCCAGTGCGTTAGTATGTTCCTATAAACACCCAACTACAGCTACATAAAAAAGTAATTACTTGGAAAACACTACATTAAAAACACCGCTACATATAATACAACTACTAAAAACACCACTTCATTTATTTAATTATAAAGTTTTATATAGCGCGAACAAGATCCCGAAGGATATCAGAGCGCTTTACAATAGGATGGAAGGGAGGACATAAATGCAATAACTAACACAGAGTGAGAAAAGGAAAGTAATATGCGCATGTCTGAGTATATACTCAGGGCTCGTCAGAGCCGAAACGCGTTATGAATTGAAATTGAAATTGAAAATTCCATTTATATAGCGCATAACCACCCGAAGACCTCGCAGCGCTTGAGACTGATTTCTGTGTGCGACTGCAGGGTAGGATTAGTGCGCTTTTGAAAACAAATGGGGCGATAAACAAAGTAAAATAACTTGAGTACTTACTTTGGGTCCGTGTTTGTCCTTTGGTATGAATTATCCTGATACGGAAGAAAAGTTTTATATCTATATATATATATATATTCCCAACTCGTTTCTTCACCAGCCGTTGCTCCTCCTTGCTACGGGTGCTTTCTCGGCGCGTGGTGCAACGCGCATTCATATACCCAACTCCGGTCTTGTATGTCCACAAAACACTTTCGAGAGCATGCACAAAACAATCCAGGGGGGGGCTCAGTTATATATTATTTAATTAGCGCTTCAGGAAGCAAGTTGACAAACGCGTTTCAGCGATACCGCCTTCATCAGTGTCAACAAAAACGTTACGCATTCGTGTTTAAATAATAAACAGTACAATACAATCCATAGACATAGAAAGTGCTATTTACAAGTGCTTAAAACAAATCATAACAATCGACGATGGACTAAACTTGGCGGCCATCTTATAGTGGTATTTTGTATTACACCAAAATATTCGTGTTTCGCTATCGAGCTACATACGTGGACATACAAGACCGGAGTTGGGTATATATAAATATAAATATATATATATATAATATATATATATATATATATATATATATATATATATATATATATATATATATATATATATTTTACGCGAACTTGTTCGTGGGCTGGTGGGAGAAGCACGTGGCCTGGGGCGGCGGGACCAATGAAAAATGGTTAGATCATATTATGATCTGGGCCAGAAACATCGACGATCTCTTTGTTTTCTGGCGCGGCGACAGGGCCTTGGCTGAGGAGTATGTGGCCGCTCTAAACAATAACGATCTAAATCTGAGATTCACCAGTACTATCAGCAATAACTCGGTGTATTATCTGGACCTAGAGGTCTATGTAGCAGGAGATACACTACATACAAAACTCTACAGAAAGCCCACGGCGGGCAACACCGTGTTACACGCAGCAAGCCATCATGCCAAGAACATTCCATTCTGAGAATTGCTCCGTCTGAAAAGAAATTGTTCAGACATGGAAGATTTCATGCAAGCAAGGGATGCTGCCATAGTAAGATTTCAAGAAAGAGGATATTCAAGAACACTGCTAGCAAGTACAGCAAGTAGAGTAGACCTAATTGACAGGACAGACCTTCTGAAGGAAAAAAGGAAAACTGACTCAGAGGGGGTGACACGGATGATTACCAGTTATAATATGAGATCCAGTGAATTGGTTCAGGTATTTAACAACAATTGGCACATTTTAAAAACTGATGCCGTTCTGAAAGATATCATACCTCCACATCCGTCCATAACCTATAGACGCTGTCAGTCACTGAATGACCATTTGATGCAAAGTCATTTCGAGGACCCACCTAAACCCACTAGGATGAAACCCATCAAAGGCTTTTTTCCTTGCATGCATTGCAAGGCATGCAAATATAGCAAAAAAAGAACAAAGTATGTGGGGAGACCGGATGACCCACAACCCACAAGAGAAATTACGAAATTTCTAAATTGCAATTCTGACTTTGCCATCTACTGTCTAGAATGCCCATGCTCGAAAAGATATATTGGCAGCCTAATTAACCCGGCAAAGAAACGTATATTAGAGCACATGCGTGCGATAACTAATCGAGACAAAAGCTACCCAGTGGCACGCCACTTTGAGACCCACCACAACAGTAACCGAGATCTACTCACGTTCTTCTGCCTAGATCAGGTGGACAGAAAAGAGAGAGGTGGGGACCGGGTAAAAGCTCTAAGGGTGCTGGAATCGAAGTATATAATTGACTTGCAGAGCAAACATCCAACAGGGCTAAATAACGATGAGGAACTGTGGGTCCATTTAGACTAGTCATAAGAGACAGATAACATTAGACAAAGGTAGTACAGGTTAGAAATTAAAAAATTTGAAAGTAAAATATGATTGGAGAATTGGTTTTCTAATGGGACCATTTGAAAAACTAATTCTGGATGGGACAAAATAACATCTAGTACCCATCAGTCTCTGTACCATAATAGAATACAATTAACACTAAAGAATAATAACAATACATGGTTCGAATCCGTCATCTGGCCGGTTCCACACTCTCACATTTTTAGAATTGAAATGAAACTGACATAATAAGCCCATGCAGGGCAAAAACAGCAACAAAAAACACAAAGAGTCAAATACGCCCATTCAGGGCAACATATATAGATACATATCGATAACGCAAAAGGGAACATAGAAACAAATTGTTTATCACTATGATAGCAAAATATGTAATGACTGTATTATTAAGGAAATTCTCTCTATATACACATATAGATATAGAAAATATGGACAATAAGGATTTCCTATAGGAAAACTTTGAAATTTATGCCCTTGAGGATCCATCAAAGTCAGGAGTAATGAAATGTATATATTTCTCTGTGTTCCATAGTATAATTAACTTTCCTTGACATAATGTGTGTGGTATGTATAAGAACAGAATATCAAATATGAATTGTGTTACAAAACTTGGTTTTTAATATTGCACTTACAAGAAACTGTTATTTTTAACCAAAATGTAAACCCGAATTCTACCCCACCAGTCCACTGTAAGATGGCCACTGTAAAGACAGGTTGAGGTAGTCCACTTTCACTTTCTATGAGAGAGGTGGACAATATAATGGTTTCCTTAGAACACACTTGCTGACACTGACGAAGCCGAAAGGTGAAAAGCGTCTGTCGGAGGGGGCAGGGGGTCTGCCAATAAATCATCTTTAAACACGACCTTGGAGTGCTGTCTAATTTCGTTAAAAAACTGAGTTGTTGTAGAAATATATATATATATATATATATATATATATATATATATATATGTATATATTACCTACTTGCGGTCGCCAGTAGGTAGTTATAGTTAGGAACTACTTTCCATAGGAAATCCGCAACATTCTATTAGGAATAACTTTGGCGCCGGTTGACGAATTTTCACGAAATTCTCCAAGAAGATGGCCCGCTCCGCTCCTTCCCTGAAAGTTTCAGGGTGATTCGTGAAGCGGGGGCCGAGAAAAAAGGGGGGGTCCCAAAACATGTTTTTCCCATGCAATTTTCCATAGGGACCTTTAAGTGAGGCTACAGCCCGAACTGCTGAACAGAATTACACCAAATTTGGCAAAAATGTAGAGTTTGGTTCGCAGATTACGCTTTGTTAAATGGTGTAAATCCGTTCAGTAGATCCTGAGAAAATCAAAAGTAAAATCATAGATCTATCTATAGACAAAGTACTGTACGCGTACTGTCCGAGGATAGTACGCGTACCATTACGAGCACGAGCTGCATGCTAATTGGCTGTCAACTGTCTTTCAACACTCCAAACCAGGAAGTGTTGGCAGCCATCTTGTGCCTCGGTCGAACCGAGGCACAAGAAAACAGAAAAACAAGTGCGCAAAAGGCGCAAAGGGGGCAGGGAAGAAACACCCTGACCCCCTAGGCCTGGGTTACAGAAAATCAAGATGACCTGGAGAAAATCATTTTATGGGTGTGTTATATCGACGACTTGTTTCTGATATGGAATGGAAATGAAACAGAATTCCAAGAATATTACACCAAATTAAATAGAAATCAAGTCGGTCTTTCCTTCACGTACCAAATGAGCAGAACTGAACTCCCATTTCTTGACACATTGGTGATTATTAAAAATGATGACATCCACTCTACGTTGTATAGGAAAGAAACCTCAACAAACAATATCCTGCATGGAACCAGTTTTCATCCCAGCCCCCTTCTGAACAGCATCCCGTTCGGAGAATTCATGCGGATGAAGAGCAATTGTTCACAATCAGAAGATGCCGAAAATAAAATCCAAGAAACCATGACTAGGTTTAGACAAAGAGGCTATAAGGATCACATTCTGAAAAGAAATAAGAAGAGAATAGACTCTGTAACAAGAGCTGAAACATTAACTCCAAAAATTAAACTGGACGAAACCGAAAACCAGACTGCACCCAGATTCATCACAACATATAGCAAAGAAAGTGGTGTGATAATGAGTAAAATCAGAAAGCACTGGCATTTAATTGTCAAGGACCCTGACATAGGAACTCTAATTGGCCTCAAACCCACTGTAATATACAGAAAAAACAGATCCTTGAAGGACATATTGGTAAAAAGTCATTTTAAAAAGAGAGAACCAACAAATTGGCTTAATGAACAGCAGAATGGTTTTACCAAATGTAATTCGTGTAAGGCCTGCAAAATCGGCAAGAACATGAAATCAATTATACAACCGAATGGGAACATAATGACGCTGAATCACAGAATAACATGTACTACACAATATGTAATCTATATTATTGAGTGTAACTGTGGTCAAAAGTACATCGACAGTACTGTCTGCCCTTTGAAAAAGCGCATTCTGGAGCACATTCGGGCAGTGAAGAACAAAGATACTGGGTATGCTACTGCCAAACATATGATTCTGTGCCAGAATGGAGACTGGCGAGCCATGAGATACTATGGAATCGATACCATCACACTTGATGAACGAGGGGGAAATCGAACTAGGAAATTGCGCCAGTTGGAGTCCCGGTACATTATAAGACTAAAGACAAAAACCCCGAAAAGGATGAACTTTGACGAAGAACTTGCTGTGCATCTAGAATGAGGGACATGATCTTAGTGGCAGTATAAGAACTATTATTTCAATACCTGTATAATCTCCAGGGGAAAATAAGGGCCCGCAAATGACTGAAAAGTACTTACTTTCAACCCAACTTTCACTTTCCCCTTTCTTTCTTTCCTTTTTTTCTCCCCCCCCCCTTTTTTCCCTCCTTCTTCTTCTTTTTTTCTCTCCTTCTCTCTTTTCCTTTCTCCCCTTTTTTTCTCCCTCCCCCAACTGTCCCGGATTCCTTTAGTCTCTTTACATGAGGAATTGCCAAAGAATAACATGATAATTTTCATCATGATAATTATTTCCAAAATCGTGAAAAATGGTTGATACTAATCAAATAGAAAAATGTACATAGGATGTAATATACCCCCTGTACATATGTATACATTGATATAGTATTGGTATAGTTGTTTTGTAAATAAGAGATTCTTTTCCTTATTTTTCCACTCTCTCTTTTCTTTCTTCTTTCTTCTTTCTTTTCTTCTTTCTTTCTTCTTCTTTTCTTTTCTTTCTTTTCTTCTTTTCTTTCTTCTTTTCTTTCTTTCTTTCTTTTCTTTGGGGTTCTTTGGGGGTCCCTGGGGGCCATGTAGCCCACCAGGAACCTCCGGTATGCGCCAGGGGGCTGGCTTGCAGAGACGTGTAAAGAGGCCATGCCCCTTTTTACACCTCTCTGCAACGCAGCCCCCAGGCGCATACTGGAGGTTCCTGGTGAGCTAGTTGGCCCCCAGGGACCCCAGTATTCAAGGGGAATTAGTTCCCCCTCTGCAAACGCACCAGGGGGCTGCGTTGCAGAGACGTGTAAAGGGGCCACGCCCCTTTTTACACCTCTCTGCAACGCAGCCTCCTGGCGCATACTGGAGGTTCTTGGTGGGCTAATTGGCTCCCAGGGACCCCCAATATGCAAGGGGACTTAATCCCCCAACTAAGAACACGCTACAGGGCGCCTTTGCACAGTTGTGAAGGTAGGGGTGGGGCTTGAGGTGATATGTGTGCAAACATGCCCTGTGGCACGTTTTAAGTTGGGGAATTAATTCCTCTTCAATCCAGGGGTCCCCTAAGGGCCAACTAGCCCACCAGGTACCTCCAGTAAGCTTGTGTTGTAAAAAGGGTGCGTGGCCTCTGAACACCTCTCTGCAACGCAGCTACCTGGCCCATACTGGAGCTACCTGTTGGCCCACAGGGGACCTCAGGTTTGAAGAGGAATGAATTCCCCAACTTAAAACGTGCCACAGGGCGTGTTTGCACACATTTCACCTCAGGCCCCGCCCCCTTCCTTCACTATTGAGCAAAATATTCCTCTAAAATCAGGCAAACTACGAATTCCGATTTACTCACCTGTTATCAGGAGAGACCTCAGTGCTGCATCTTTCAGCCCTGTACTGATCCTGAAAAGTAATTTTAACCGTACTTACCAGTAACTTGAATTTCCTTCCATTGGATATCATTGCCTGCTATATAAAATATATATAAACTAAAAAAAAAATAATAATAAAAAAATTACAATTTTAATATTTTAGGTTTAAAGCATTTTATTGCATTTTCAAACAACAATACAAACAAGTGAAGACAGCCGTCTCAATGAAATAGTGCAAAGTTCACACTCCAGGAGCGCCTTCAGTAGTCAGTTAGTGCAATCAGAACATCCTTCAGAGCGTAGCGCCAGGTGAATACGTGACGGCGACAATTACCAAAAAGAAACAGCCCCCACCCCAACTCCCTTCCCCCCGTTCCACCCCCCAAAACCCCTTCCCCCCTCCCCCTGTGCTGTGCGAATGTTCACCCCCTCTTCCACTCCTTCGAGGCCTTCGCCTCACACTTCAGGGAATCCTCTTGAACCCGCTAGGTAGATGGATCGGACAGGGACGTCAGTCGAAGTAGCCTGAGATATCGGGGAGAAGTAATTTCCCTAAATTCTGACTGTAGTAAAGTATGGAAAGGTTGCCACAGCTCCTCAAACTTATCCACCTCCCCCGCCACTGTGAGGGACAACTTCTCCATTCCTAGAACGTGCCATAGTCTATGCAACCAGCCAGTAGTAGTGGGGAGTGTGGTAGTGCGCCAATAGATGAGTATGTTCTGAATCGCAGAGCCTAAGGCAATCGCTATCAGCCTACCCCTTCTGGACTTCAGAGGATACATCAGGCCATTGGGTAGCCCTAGCAGGACATAAGCTGGGAGGCGGGGTAACTCAATGTCAAAGCACTGATCTATTTCATCTAGGATCTCTTTCCAGTAGGGAGTCAGTAGCGGACAATCCCACAGGATGTGTGTAAGAGTGCCTACCTGTCCACATTCACGCCAACAGGTGTTCACAATGTTACGATTCATTTCATGCAGCCTCTGAGGTGTATAGTACCAATAGGTAGATATCTTAGTGAAGGTTTCATTGAGTCCAGTGTGGTATGCAGAATGGCGCGCCCGATAGGAGATGTGGTCCCAGTCCGTGTGGCTCAGTTCCCTGCCCAGTTCTCGCTCCCAGCGCTCCCGCCCGGGATTGTAAAAGTGGAACGGGGGGGGGGGGGTTGCAAGAGTCTGTAGAGATCGGAGATGAGTTTGGAGTCCGAGGTGCGCGTCGCCAGCCACATCTCATAGGGTGTAAGCTTCCGGTCGACCAGGTCCCGCACCTGAGGCTGAAGCGCCCAGTGGCGCACTTGCCAATACCGCATTCGCTCAGTCTCGGGGAGATGGTATTCCTGTCTGAGGTCTTGAAATGAAACGGCACCTTCCGGGCCGTACAAGTGAAACAGAGCGCTGCATCTAGCCGCCCGCCAGAGCTCGAATGCTCCTGGCTCCATCCCGGGCTGGAAGTCGGGATTCTCGACCAGTGGCGTAAGTGGTGACGGAAAGGTGGTGAGTCCATGCACAGTAGTCACGGTATCCCAGACTCGCAACGGGACCTGCGTGACAAAGGATGCGTAGAGGTTGGGGGACGGTGAACCCGGCGCATAAAAGGTATCTCTTGCAGAGTCCTGCCCACCACTGCTTGGTCTTGGAACAGCCAATGCTTATCGGATTCCCACTTGCTCCATTCTACTAAATACCGCAATTGCGCAGCCTGATAATATTTGTGTAAATCCGGAACGCCAAGTCCCCCAGATTCAGGTGCCAGCGTGGATAAGGCTCTCTTGAGTCTGGGTTTGCGGCCCTGCCAGACAAAGCGTGCGATGTCAGCCTCAGCCTGCCGAATCCAGCCCTTCGGCGGCTGAAGCGGCAGGGCCCGAAACAGATACAATACCTGCGGTAGGATAGTGATTTTCACCGCGGTGATCCGTCCCAGCAAGGACAACGTGCCTTTGCTCCAACGGGTTAATTCCTCCTTAATTTTCCGACTTAAGGCCGTGTAGTTGGCTGTCACCATGGTAGGTAGAGAAGATGCTAATAGTATGCCCAAATAAGGAACCTGGTCCGTAGACCAGCGCATGGGGAAGCGTCCCTGTAGCTCAAGTCTCGTGGCAGTGGCCAGCGAGATGTCAAGGGCCGCAGATTTCCCCATATTCATCTTAAAACCCGCCACCGCAGCGAAGGCATCTAACTCGGCCACGCAGGCTGGAAGCGCCGTTCTAGGGTTTTCAAGCCTTAAGATCACGTCATCCGCATATAGACTGATGGTATGAGTATACCGTCCCATCCGGACGCCTGTCGCATCCGGATTCTGACGGATCCTCTGTGCAAAAGGCTCCATGTAGAGAGCGAAGAGCAGTGGCGACAACGGGCACCCTTGCCTAGTGCCCCTCTCAATCGCGAATGGTCTGGAGCTGCAGCCGTTCACCCGCACCGCCGCGGACGGCAGCCTGTAACAATTGAATATAAAGGTACGAAATTTCTCACCTATACCCACCTTGCAAAGCACTCTCTCCAAATATGGCCAGTGTACACGGTCGAATGCTTTTTCCGCGTCAATTGAAAGCAACATCCGTTCCCCCGGAATACGAGAGGCTTTCTCCAGGGTATGGACCACTCTTTTAGTGTTATCCACCGTTTGTCTGCCGGGAACAAACCCCGCCTGGTCCGGGTCTACCAACCCTGGCAAATGGGGTGCTAGGCGCGCCGCTAGGATCCCAGTGTAGAGCTTGAGGTCCACATTCAATAGGGAAATCGGCCTATATGAGCCACATTCAGTGCGGACCTTCCCCGGTTTGGGGATAACTGAGACCGTCGCCCGGAGTAGGTCGGGAGGGATAGCCCCCGGTTCGGAGAAGGAGTTAAAGAGCCGCGTCAACACCGGTGCCAGCTCCGGGCAGAGCGTTTTATAGAAGAGTGGGGTATACCCGTCGGGCCCCGGGGCCTTCCCCGGCTTGAGTCGGGAAATAGCCGCAATCACCTCCTCGATCCGAATATCCCTCTCTATGTGTTCTGCCTGTTCTAGGGTCAGGGCGGGGAGTTCGACCGATGCGAGGTAGTCAGCCTCGGCCAACGCCGAGGGGGGGTCGCCCGCGTACAGGTCGGCGTAATATTGACGGAACCCGTCTGCAATCTGGGCATCCTCCCGGACCGTCGTCCCGTCGGGAACTGAGAGCTCCTTAACCCGCTGGTTCTGGTGTTTAACTCGAAGCTTGTGCGCCAGAAGGCGGCCACACCTGTCGCCCCCAGTGTAAAACGCGTGCTTCAGGCGCAGCGCCGCGTATTCGGCTCTATCCATGTCTAGAGCAGAAAGGAGCTTTCGGGCAGCCTTAAGCTGCCTCCACACCCTGGGGGCACCTGTCCTCTGAGGCACCCGTTCCAACTCCTGCACTTTGCCCGTAAGTTCGTCTCTCTTTTGCTGTCTCTCCCTATTCTCCGCTGAGGAAATGGCGATAAACTCCCCGCGGAGCACCTCCTTCAAGGCGGCCCACTGCGTCGCCCGAGCAGTGTCGCCGTTATCGTTGTGCTCTTGAAACTCACGGATCGAGTTTCGTACATTCGCTACAACCGATGGCTTATGCAGCAGGGTATCCCGAAGACGCCAGACCCCTCTACAGGGAGGTACCGGCGGTAGTTGGAAGGTGCCCGTCACCGGGGCATGATCTGACAGTGTAAGAACCCCTATGTCGGAAGCCGTCGCCAAGTCGCAGACCGGACCCGTCACTAGAAGATGATCCAGTCTCGCGTAGGTCTTGTGTGCGTGTGAGTAGTTAGGAGTAGGCCTGAGCAGTAGGGTGAAGTCTCCTCCACAGATCATGCATATCGAGATCCCCCAGCCGGGATTTACTCAACTGTGAGATCTCACCCGCTTGTGGGCGTCGCTGCGCAGATCTATCTAAGGAAGAGTCAAAGACCATATTCAAGTCACCCCCAGGATGATGTGCCTATCGGGGGTGTTCGCTATGTCGTCTAGGGCTGAGTGCAGGAACCGGTCCTGGTGATCATTGGGGCTATATATCAAGCCTACCGTGAACAACAGGCCACCCACCTTGACCCTGTATGCCAGCAGCCTCCCCCTCTGTTCGGCTACTTTGTGCAAGACCTCCCCTTTAAATTTCCTAGATACTAAGATGGCCACTCCCGCTGTCTTGGTGGTCCCTGAGGAAAAGAGCTGTATGGGGAATTTCAAGGACCTCATCCTATGACAGTCTCCGGGTAGGAGGTGAGTCTCTTGTAAGAGACAAATGTCTGCTTGGGTGCTTTCAAGTAGGGACAATATCGCTCTTCTCTTGACTGGGTTATTCAGCCCTTTCACATTAAGGGTAACTATTTCAAGGGCCATCAGTGACCGTTCTAAGGACAACGCTTAACAAGCCTGACTCCTCCCCAGGGACGGCAGAAGTGACAGCAGAGTGAATTGGTGAAGCGGGGTGTGGCAAATGCGACAGCCATACAGCACTTAGTAGAAGTGGCGTGAGGGCAAAGCAAGTGTAACAGCAATATAGAACAGCACAGCACAGGTCCCGGATCCCCCCCTCCCCCAACCCCCGAACTCCCCCCAAACAGCCCAACTCCCCACATTCCCCTACCCAGTCTAGTGACCGCCCCTCCCCAGTCCCCCTCCCGTCAACCCCAACCTCAACCAATCAAAGAACACCATTGTCCCAGTCCGGTCCGCCGCGGACAAGTCTGTGGAAAGGTAGTAGAGTGGACGTCCAGCCACCTCCCGCGCCCTCCCGTTGCCCCCCTGCCCCCGGAACCCTCGCACCTGCAGTGATGATGATGCCAAAAAGATCCCCCCCCCCGAAGCATGCTCAGGCCGTCAAGGCCATATCACCGGATGATGTGTCTCTGGACACCTCTCGTATTGCGCCGTCCATTTCAGCTCGGATCGTGGGCGAGTCGGGTCTCGAAGGCAGGGGTGCGGATCGCCGCCGTCGTGCCGACTGCCAGCCCTCTCTGGTGTTGCGGCGGCGGAGAGGCGTGGGGGCATCTTTATCCGTCGCTGTGATTCCCAGCACTCCGCAGGTATCCTGAAGGGACCGAAGCTGATGCAGAGTCCCATTCCAACGGAAAATGAGCCTGAAGGGGTGGCCCCAGGAATAATGCGTGACATGTTCTCGCAAAAAGTCTGTGGCGATTTTGAATGATTTGCGTTTCTGCAATGTGATCGTTGATAAATCCTGGTACAGGGCCACTTGAGGTCCCCGGAAACTCACCGGCTGCCGCCGCCGTGCTTCGCGGAGAGTCCGCTCTTTTAGGGGAAAGTCCGGGAGGAAGGCCAAGATGTCCGGAGGTGGCGCCGAGGCCCGCCGTGGCAAGCCCACTCTGTGCGCCCTGTCAATTCTCACCGGGAAGTCACCGGGTTCGTCCAAAATGTCGCAGAACATATCTCTCAGGTAAGCGGCCACGTCTTCCCCTTCTGCGTTGGAAGGAACACCCCGGACCCTGATGTTATTGCGTCTGGACCTGTTCTCGAGATCCTCAGCGTGGGCCTGGAGATCGATCTGTTGGTCTCTGAGCAGCAAAACCTCCTGTTGTAGGTGTGCGATCTCCTCATCTCGGGTGTGGCCGGTTTCCTCCATGTTGGACACTCGTTCGCCAAGGGAGTGGACCTCTCTTCTCACCTCCCGGACCTCCCCGGCCACCTCCTGTTTCAGTGTTAGGAAGTCCTCCCTGAGGGTGCTGAACAGCGACTCCACGAAAGATCGGGTCACCGGAGGCTCCCCTCCCTCTGCACCTCGAGAGCTGGATGGGGGGCTCGGGCCGGTTGGGTCCTATCGTGTCGCGGGGCTCCTCTGCCCAACATTTCCGGCAGGGTGCGGTCTCCTTTCTTCCCCCCTCTGTTGCCTGACATCGTGTAGGTGAGGGCGTATTGTAATAGGGAGGGCACCTGTGCAGTTCTGGGCGTCCGGTCGGTGTAGGGGCCAAGACTCCCGCTAAAGCAACTTCTGTCGTGTCACGTCTTGGTCTATCCCCCGCCGGTGAGCTCTCTAGACCTTTGGAGCGGCGCCCAAGGATGGCCGCAGCAGTCCACCACCAGCGGCAGGACACCCCTCTGTCCCACATGGTGAAAGGAAATGTCCGTAGGGGACGACACTGGGATGCCCCCCTTCCAATCCAAAGCCAAAGCACTCCGTCGCCAGAGCACCCACCTCACCTTCGGGTCAATATCCGCAGCACAGCACGCCTGCAGGGGACAAGAGCGCCCTTTCCGCGCCACAGTGAAAGGCGTTGCAGATCAGTCCCCCTCGCGGTCGGTGCACGCCACCGCAGTCCCAGTCCACTCTGTGCAGGGGTTAGGCGGGCCCTATGTCCCCAAGGAGGCCACTTTTGAGGGTTCTCTGTGCAGCAGCCGGGTCCCGGCTCTGTGTAGAGGAGGATGAGGGCCCTAGTCCGTGTGCCGCCTCCGCGTTGTAGGCCCAGCGAGAACCACTGCAGAGCCCTGTCAGGGCGGGGGCCACTTGCCATGCGCGTGAACACCGGGCCTCTTCTGGGTGCTTCCTGACCTCCGCCCGTCACCCCCGATCCCGCGGGGCACCGAGGGGAGGCTCGGGGTTGGTGCGCAGATGCAGGCCTCACGGCCTACCCGAACCCCGGCTGGCGTGGTAACCTCCTGCCGGTTCCGTCCCCCTGGACCGTTGGCCTGCGCGTCGTCTCCCCGTAGGGGATCTCAGCCACACAGCTTCACCGGCAGTTCCTATGAGGTGCGCCTCCAAGCCGTCGGTTCTCACAGCGTCGCCAAGGCCCCACGCCGGACTTCCGGCCGACACCGGTCAATGGCTTCACAGGTCTCCGCCGGCTCGGCGGCCAGACCCTGTCCCCGGGGCCGCCTCGGCCCGTGGGGAGTCGCTGGGGCCCCAGGCCGGACCGCCGGCCGCTCACCTCAGAGTCCGTGGGGCACCGGAAGGAGGTCCAAGGGTCTGCGCGCAGGTACCGCCCCCCGGCTTACTCAATCCCCGGGCCGGCGTAGCTACTCCCCGCCGGTCCCGCCTACTTGGGGCGTCGTCCGGAGCGTCGTCGTTCCACCGGGGATCCTGTCTCCCAACCTCACCGGTGGTTCGTGCTGGGTGCGCCTCCAAGCAGGCGGCCCTCACAGCGCTGTCGAGGCCTCACATCGGACCTCCGGCGGATCTCGGTCTTCGGCTCTACTGGTCTCTGCCGCTCCGGGGGCCGCATTGGTACAGCGCGGCACTCAGGGCTACACCGGGGCTCCAAGTTGTGCAGCTGCTCGCCCATTTGCTTAGGGCGCGTTTTCCGCTCGATCTGGGGGAGATCAGCGGTGTAAGGCGGTGATGGGCCTCCGAGTTCGCGGGAGCTCACAAGGAGAGCGTCCTCTCAGCCCACCATCTTGGCCACGCCCCCCCAATTTTAATATTTTAAACACATTTTTTTCAATTTATATTAAAAATATGTAATGTAATTTAAAAATAAAATATCTAAAAATAAATAATTTAAAAGAATGTAGTAAATCTGTATAAAAAAAATATATAACAATTAATACGTTTAAAAATTATCATTTACAAATTCACTGAAAAAACCATAGGTTGCAGCCACGTTATAGTTAGGAATTAGCATTTAAAAAACCTTAGAAATTCACGGGAAAAAACATAGGTTTTACACGTTATAGTTAGCTGGACATTTCACTCATACAAAACCATTGAAATTCCCCCATTATAGTTAGTTCAGCTAACTATAACTCGCGCGCCCGCAATGCACTGCTGATGACATCATATATTACATCACTCATGACATGGTCAGTGACATCACTGATGACATCTCAAATGACATCCCTGATGACATCATCCTTGTGAAAGAGTGGCAGACCTCTCACCGTAATATAACCTTTGATACACACATTCAAAAATAGAAACTCAAATTTTCAAAAAAAATAGAGATACCAATATGTGGCAGGGTAGAAGTAAGGGACCGGTTTTTTAAATGCTAATTCCTAACTATAACGTGGCTGAAACCTATGGTTTTTTCAGTGAATATATATATATAAGTTTTTACATATAAGGTACATGTAATCTATATAGTTACAGCCTTCAAGTAAGATAAGTACATAAGTGTCCTAACTTTATTAATCTTACCTTAACATTACATTCACTCTCAAGACGGATCTGTACTCCTATATTAAAGCAAACATTATCTCCAAGTCTAACCCTAAACATAAGACTAAGCCCAGCTTATAAATCCAACACTCCTCCTTACTTTACCCTTAGTGTTAAGCCTAACCCTAAATAATTTCCTTCACTTTACACTAAGCTTAACCTTACATCTAGCCCTACTCTAAACCTTATTCTAGCACTACCTTCAGATCTACCCTTAACCCTAAACCTACCACCACCCCTTACGCAAATTCTTTTGTACTAACCTTGGTAGACACTGTAACTTTCTTATTAGTGAGAATATCCATGTAGTGTTTTCTACGTAGCTGTACGAAGATGTATTGAATTATTATTACTGAGGGTGCACTGTCCACTGCAAAAACATATGTGCCTATAGAGCCACATATATGCAGGTACTGATGTATATGCCCAGGTGCTGGATCAAATGGTCTACTATAGTCTTATGTGCTAGTTGCTGCCTTATGAGTGCAAGATAGCCTCACATGCTCAAAGCAGCGGCTTAAGTGTGAGTTGTGTTTGCAGATATAGTTCTATATGCCCAGTTCAGCCTCCTATACATGGATAGAACTTTACATAGTTTTCACATCATCTGTACTGGTAAACCCTTATAGGTGTATATACAGTGTCATATGTGTTTGTATTGCCTTTCATGCGTAACGCTAAAGTATACCGAAAAGCGACAGAAGAAATGTTTTAAATAATCTCAGCCACTGGAAATTACCATCATCCCAGTCCACCAGGTTGATGAGACTTCCTGAGCTAGAGTGGTGGGAGGAGTTGTTGCTGACTCCTAAATTGAGCTTTGCTTGTCCTCACACACAGCTGTCTCCACCCGCTTGTAGTCTGTCTGAAGCCAGGTCGGGTAAAGGCAGGGTTTTCTGCACTACAAAGACTTTCCTTTGAAGTTTGCCTACTGGTATAAGTATTGGAGCTGTGACACTAACTTCAGAACACCTCTGGACTAAGAGGTGATTCTGTCAAGAAAAAGAGCTGGGGAAGCTGTAGGAGAGGAACTTGCACTCTGCTTGTTGCTGTGTTTTGCTGGCCTTCCGCTTGCTGCTTCTGTCTTGGGCAGTGAACGAACTGGACTTTGCTTGCTTTCAGTATCAGGCTTGTCAAGGTTCTCCAAGGGCTTTTGTGTGATTGCCACCTGTTAAGAAGTCTCAGGGATATCAAAGACTTCACCTGCAGCCCCTGAACTCCTCTGCTGGGAGTTCTGACCTGCCAAGTGATGCCAATTCCAGTTCTGAGCCCTTGGAGATGGCTTTGCATCAAATAACTGAAGAAAATCCATGCTCCAACCTCCAGCGCCTGTTTTCCCTGCCGCTGCAATGCAGTGTGGTTGAAAAACCAACGCATATCGTGGTTCAGTCGAAGAATCAACGTAGCGTCTGCAGTGCGGCTGAAAGATCACCGAGTCCCGAGCACTGTGTCACTGACGTCCGTGGCACCCACTCCTGCGCAGCCCCTGCTGGTGTGCGGGTTAAGAAATTGACGCATCATCTGCTTCGCTGCTGGAAAATTGACGCATCGCTTGTTTCGACGCTGCCGCATCAACCCAGCGAGTCCGAATTTTCGATGCCTCACACCTGTGTGCCAATTTCTTTGTGACGTAGCCCAGCAGTAAGGAACAGAGGTTGCGTGTTAGGAAATAGATGCATCACATCTCCTCACTGTAAGGAACCGACTCATCACCTCGCCTGACAGTAAGGAACAGATGCATCACCTTCACTTTGCTGCAGTAAGGAACCAACACATAACCTCTCCTGGCAGTAAGGAACCAACACATCACCTCCCCTGGGAGCTTTGCATTTCAGACGCCTTACCTCCCCTGCGCCTGTTTTCGCCTTGATTTTGATGCATTCCAGGTACTTTATGATGAAAGTGACGCACCCATAGTTTCCCATGGACTGAACTTTTCTAAACCTTTTATCTGATATCTTTGCTTGTGTATTTTTTGATTTGAGTCCTTTTGGTCTAGTTTCGTTCAGTTTAATATTGGTCATTCATCTAAACTGGTGTGGTGTCCTTTTTTAGAGTTTCCACTGTATTATTGTGTGTGTTTGTACAAATGGTTTACGCATTGCCTCTGAGATCAGCCTGACTGCTCGTGCCAACCTACCAAGGGTGTGAGCAGGGGTTATTTTGGGAGTGTAACTCCCTTACCCTGACTATATTAAAGGTCCCTATTTGTACAGGATGCAAACCACTGCCAACTAGAGACCCCTATTTCTAGCACAGTGCAGCATTTTATGTGCATATAAAAACCATTTATAAAGTGGGATCACCTTATATAGCCATACCTGCTATTTTCAGATGACTCCTGTGCAGCTTCATTCATCCTTGTTATCTTCGAATTGTGTCTTCATCTGCACAATGAAGTCTTGTATATGCAGGTGCAGCGTCGTGTCCAGGTTTACCCGCACATGCCCAGTGCAGTCTCATAACCACATGTTTTGCATCATATTCCTGTTCATCCACATTAGCACAGTTGCAGCCTGCTGCCTTTCTAATAGACTTTGTGTGTCATGCAGCACTGATAGAGTGCAATTTTTCCAGAGTAAATCTGATTGAAGCATCGTGGACGAATGTAGGCGCGCTCTAATTTTTTCTTTGGTTCCTACTAGGTCAGTTCATGGTCACATTCTAAACTATGTGCTTAGAGACATAGTAACTGTTTGGTGTTATAAGGGTAATGGGCATCAAACGCTCAAGCAGTATCAAAGGTGAGAAACTAAAGAACACAATACGTTGGGGGAACCAGATGCAAAGGGGTTCAGCATGTTTAATTTGTGAGGGTACGTTTGCTGTAAAGAAAGAAAGAAAAGGCCTGATGTGGAGGAGTCATGGCAGGATTAAAATAAATAAAGAACCAGTCAAGCAGAAGAGCCAAAGCTGAATTTTTATCTGCCTGTATCGAACACTCTTCTAGATCTTCCCTAGCCTATATTTCAGGTCCGGGAAAACTTTAAAGAAAAACAAGAGATATTTTACCCACACATCCCCCTGGCTCTGCCAGGACGAAGCACACCCATGGCTTACTAAAGGGCCGAGGTGCTAAAAATAACTCTCCCAAGCCTTGCCAAGCGGCATGAGATGAATCTCTTGAGGCTCTTCCCTTCTCTGCCTCTGGGGGAAAGGAGTGTGCTCTGCTAATGAGATAACAAAGGGCTTTGTTGCCTCCGAGGCCTTCCAGCAGGAGGCTTTGCTGTTTTAAAGGGAGAGCTAAGAGCCAATCCTGTCCACCTAACTTCAATAATGACGTTTAATGATTAGAAGTGTAGCTGCACATTAAACCCCCTCCCCTCCCCCACCTTTGCCCACAGGCTGTGTCAATTGTTTGTACCTCCCGGCCTTATCTGTTGATTCCTTCGCCACCTTACCCAAAGGAGGGTTCCTATAACTGGGAAGCTTTTTGTCTTCACTGATGGTTGGTGGCGGTGGGCTGTTTGACCTTACAAGCCTTCTGTGCTGCGGCCTCTGGCATTCCCTATGGTGGTGGAGATTACGGTCACAATTCAGGACAAAACTTGGGGACGATAGGTAAGTTTTACAGACACATCAGAGGAAGTTTTGCGATGGTATAAAAGTAAGTAAATAGACAGCCACAAGTCAAAATAAGTTTATATTAGGTTGAAACAACCGGGCACTTCACGATTTTTCGGTATGCGCTCAACTTTGAGAAATTGTGCAGGTCTTTTTGTGGTTTTTCATATGATAATAATCTATTTATATGGTTACTGTATTTTGTTGTCCAGTCTGATATTTTGTTTACAACTCATGGTCCTGAGCTGGCATGTTTGGTGAGAGAAGTGGTTAGGAATATCTGTTCGGATAGACTTTGTTACTTGCATCACATATCAGAATGCCATTGTGAGATGTACAGTGGCATGCATAGGTGAGCTAAAGGGAGGATTGCTGTGATGAATCCACTATAGGGAACACATTAAGGGTGTTTCAGCAAGTGGAACTTAAAATATGGAATTTGACTTTGCTTACGGGGTCTTCGCAGACGTAAGTCAAGCTGACGTAAGTCACAAAGGTGCTTTTCCCTGCAGCTTTCTAAAAGAAGGCACTGTCTATACACTATTACATAGTTTATTTTTGACACCTTGCCTATTGCTACAAACACAATATACATCTCAAGCACAGCTCATGGCACTATGATGCTCTCCCTGAAACCTTACACCTAAAACAAAACATACAATCATTTACAATTACTAGTCTAACATTTAAGTAGCAGTTGTGTCTTACTCAAAATGTCATATGCATGATGTATGGATCCCAGACATAAGCATGCAGCAAATGCAGAATAGTAACACATAAACAGGGGAGTAGCCAGACAATTTAAATACCTCCCACTTTGAACTATAGCTCTTATGGCACCAAGAAAGCAAAGTAATCATCACAACCCTCCCCAGAAGAGCTCTCTTGTCCAAGGATCTAGCCATTCATCCTTCTATCAAACCCCTGAATCCACCATTTCAAATGTACATTCTGTCATCTGTTAATTCTTTCATACATCATTCAGTCTTTCACCATTCATTCTGTCCTTCTATCTGTGTGCCCATCCATATCCAAACCTTTTCTACCATTTGCAAGCCTATCCATCATCTATCTTTCCATCCATCATTTCACTCATCCATCCCTTCATCCACCCTTTCACTCATTCATCATCCACCCTTTCACTGAATCCATTCTTTCATTCATCCAGCCACTCTTACACCCATCCATCCATTCATTCATCCATCTTTACCCTTTCACCCACCCAGCCATCCTTTCACTTACTCATCCTTCGACCCAGTCACTCGTTAGTCCACCCATTCACGCTTTCACTGATCCATCCATCCTTTCTTCCAGCTCTCCACTCTCCCTTTCACTCATGTATGCCTTATTTCACTCATCCATGCACCCAGTTCCCCATCCATTCTACCAATCATGTTATGTTATGTTATGTTACTTTATTTCTTTTATAGCGCACGGCAACTCCAGAGGAGCATCCCGGCGCTTTGGCAAAGAAAGGAACAGCATAAAAAGCAACCACACAACAGTAAAAGAAAAAAAAGGACTATTTCCTAAAAAGCCATGTCTTCAAGTCCTTTCTAAAAGCAAGAAGACAGGGGGCCGATCTCAGGGACAATGGTAGTTCGTTCCATGCCTTAGGTGTCAAATAGCGGAAAGATCGACCTCCCAAACGTGCACGACGAATTGCAGGGACAGTCAGCAAAGACAGACCCGATGACCTGAGAGTCCTGCTTGGCACATACCGGGAAAATCGTTTCCCAAGATATTTGGGGCCCATACCATGTATGGCCTTGAAGGCCACAGTCAAGCATTTAAAAAGGACTCGCTTGGAGATAGGTAGCCAATGAAGGGTGTTCAATAAGGCAGTGGCGCCAGCTCTCCTCGGGAGTCCAAAGATGGCACGGGCTGCCGAATTTTGGACCACTTGCAAACGGGTCATGAGATATTTCGGTAGACCCAAAAAAAGAGCGTTTGCGTAGTCCAGTCGCGACCCGATTAGTGCCTGAACGACTGTCTTCCTGTGGTTGAGTGACAGTAGAGGAAGAAATTTCCTCAGCATCCGTAAGATGCCGAAGCATTTCCCAACAATGGACGAGATGTGAGGTCCAAAGGATAAGTCACAATCTACTATCACTCCCAAATTCTTGGCCTTGACAGCAACCTTATCAGGAGGAAACATATCCTGTGGCCACCAGGATTTCCAGTCTTGTTCCGGTGCGCAGCCGAAGAAGAGCAACTCTGACTTATCAGAGTTGCATTTTAAGCCATGTTCTCTAAACCACTCAAACACCGCACCCAGGCAATCCCTGATCTTTGTGGCATCAAACGACCCACCCCTGTCACATGTGAACAGGAGTTGGGTGTCATCGGCATAAGACACGATCTGGGCGCCAAAGGATTCCGCGACTTCCGCCAGAGGGGCCATAAAGATGTTAAACAGCATAGGGCTGAGAATGGAACCCTGCGGGACTCCCACCTCTAGCGGAGCCATATCAGCGGAAAAAGGAGGCGCCCAGATCGTTTGTCGGCGGTCGGCCAGAAATGATTTTAGCTATTTCCACACCGTTCCACGAAGGCCACACTCCCAGAGTCTTACAAGGAGGGCATCATGAGGAACGGTGTCGAAAGCCGCCGACAAGTCAAGCATGACTAACACGGCCTTTCCCCCCAGGTCGAGTACTTCCCTGATGGCATCAGTGACCTCCAGCAGAGCCGACTCCGTGCTAAAATTAGCACGGAAGCCGGACTGCGAAGTGTGCAACAGGTCGTTTCCTTCGATGAAACTGGAAATTATCCTGTGCACATAACGCTCGGCCACTTTAGCCAGAGCAGGGAGAAGGGAGATTGGCCTGTAGTTGGCATGTATCAGGGGGTCCAAGGTGGGTTTTTTGAGCAGCGGTAGAATCATGGCGCGCTTCCAGGCCTGAGGCACCTCCCCTGTCGGCAAAGATGTATTCAGCAGGGGGTTCACCAAGATGTTAATGGCGGAAGCCACTTTCCCCAAGCATTTAGCCGGACATGGATCTAATGGAGAGCCGGATTTCAGGCTGGACAAGAGCTCCAGAGATGTACTAAGATCCATAGAAGGGAATACAGTGAGGAAAGGGCCATGGTCTTCCACAGAACATGGTAGCGTTAGATGGCTCAGATCAGATTGCGCACTAGAGAGAGAGGCCTGGATGGCTGTAATCTTACTGACAAAAAAGGTGGCAAGTTGTTGTATCCACGCATCAGTATGAGTGTGGTTGGAGGTGCAGACCGCAGGAGAGATAAAATCCTGGACCACTTTGAAGATTTCTATGCAGACATTGTCAGCCTCATCAATGCGATGTTCAAAATAGGCCTTTTTTTCGTCCCAGATAGAATGATGATAGGCTTTAATGGCTGCCCGAAATTTCAGTTTCTCAATTGGGTCATAAGCCCGCCTCCAGGCCCTCTCAGCCCTTTTACACTCCTGACGTTGTATCCTCAACCGAGGGGAGAACCATGGGGCAGACGCCCTACGCTCTCCCGGTTTAGCTCTTTTTTTGGGAATTAAGGACTCAAGTCTTGCTAAGAGCCAATTGTGTAGGAGAACAAGATTCTCCTCCAAACTTCCCAAAAGAGGACAGGGAAAGGAGATGAGAGCCTCGGACAGCATGTCCACAGAGAGTAGATGGAACGGGCGTGAAGTTCGCGTGGCCACATTTTCTCTCTCCCGAACAAGGGCAGTGACAGGCAAAGAAAAGGAGATTAGGAAGTGATCCGACCAAAGTACTGGCTGAATGGTGCAGACCGAAATGGGTCTCGTTGAGAATACCTGGTCTAGGGTATGTCCTTTGTTGTGTGTAGGGCCTATCACAAAAGGAGATAAACCCAACGAAGCCGTGGTATCGAAAAATTTTGTAGTGTCGGGGTCACAGCTATTGTCCATATGGACATTGAAATCTCCAAGAAGAATGCAGTGATCCGACCTGAGACAGGGGACGGCGAGTGCTTCCTGCAATTCATCAAAGAAGGGTCCTACTGATCCAGGGGTTCTATATACAAGTATCCCAGTGCAGGCCTGGAGGGGGGAGAGATGTAGGGTGAAACCAAGTGCTTCACATCCCTGCAAATTCTCCACCGGAAAGGTAGAGCAGGAAATACTCTTATCCACAATAAGAGCAACTCCACCACCTCTGCCCGATGTTCTATCCCTCCTATAGATGATATAATTCGGGGGGATGGCATTTGCCAGATCTGGTGCAGAGAAATCACCCAACCAGGTCTCGGTCAAAAACAAACACGTGATGTTAGAATTATACAATAAATTCCAAATGTCAGTAGAGTGGCGGTTCACTGACCTGGTATTAAGGAGGAGACACTGAAAGGGAACAGATGTGGTGACGTGCCCGGTTGCAACTACAGCCGGGAAACGCCATGTGTTAACTTAACCATCCATCCTCCCTTTTCTATCCAATCCCCTTTCACTTAGTCACTCATCCTTCAATCCAACCTTCACCCATCCACCCACCCATCCAGTTGCAGACAGAAGAGGCCCATCAAGAACTTCACCATCGCTGTAGCTCCTAAACCAAGGGGTGGGGTGGGGGAGGGTTCACTATGCCCCTGTACAAAGGCAATCTGAAAACTTGGAAGTCATGAATCATACATTGTGCACAGTGCCAGGACGTGAGGTGACTGTGACATGGTGTTGTTTCCAAGGCTTTAAATGGGATGAAAAAACCAGTGGTCTTTCCAAGGGGCGTGTCTGTAAGGGCGTGGCTTAAAACATTTAAGCTAAAAATATGTGCTGAGCGTAATGTGCCGCCCCACTGGTATTTTGCTGTTTCTATCATTGCATCCAGTAACATTAAACCTAAAACAAGCCATGACTATTGGCTTTGTCAATGGATGTTAGTCACATAAAATAAATAAAAAAGCAGCAACTATGGCTTAGTTGTATATAATATTAAAAATGCTTCAGTTCTGAAATGATGACACTGTGTAAGAACTATAACCTCTTCTTTTTAACTTTGTACATTTGTTTTGTACATTACTTCCCTCTAACCCTAACAAAATGTCCTGCTCTAGACCGTGGCAGAGGAGGCCTACCACATGCTGTACCAGCCCAAACTGGCCCATTGTCATTCTTTATGTGGGAATCAGTCAGCATACAGAATGACACTGGGCTGGGTGGGGCTGCTCTTGTGCTCAGAGGAGGAGTGTGAGGCAGCCCTAACAGGGAGCTGAGGCCTGTCCCAGGCGAACAGCTCTGCTCCCTGCAAGGCCCAAAATTACGGACTAAAGGCACCCGTAAAAGGGATCCTCATGGACATGAGGTCCAAATTACGGACGGTCTGTGAAATTTACGGGTGGTTGGTCACCCTAACTGCACAAAGTGGCCCATTTCTGCACTTAACTATGAAAGTAGAGAGGGTGAGATCTCCAGTGTGTCCCTGGGATGTAGTGTGGAAGATAAAGACTCAGAACTCAAGCAATCATACAATACATTAAATAATGCAACTCTTGTCTCTTTAGAGTCACAACAGAACTTGATCTGGTACATTCAGAGTAAGCAAATCTACAAGGATGCATTATGGGTGAGGCGTCAAACCTGGAAGTGATCACGATTGAAGATCAGTTGGATGCTCACTGTGTTGCAACACTTCAGCTTCGTAGCATTCTGTGACCCATAGTTCAGTCTATAGCAAAGGACCATTTAATTCTTGTCTGAGAAGAGTAGTATTTGATAAAGTGTCCCTCCAGACTCTGTTAGCCTAATATTAGCCAAATGTTCACTTTAATTTTCTCTGAACCGGGTGGAATTATCTGTTGTGGTGTGCATTTGGAATTACCAAGCATGGGTGTGCCAGTGGAACGGGGCATGGTGTAAGCTGTTGTGCTCACTGGAGCTTGGTCAGGCAACCTCACTTCCATTTTTTGGTGACCAGCAGGCTGGCGTAGCACTGGCTCCACGTATTCTCCATCTGCCCTAGTGGTAATGTAATGTAATGTAATGTAGGGGACACTTATATAGCGCATCTATCACTCCATGGAGTATCTTGGCGCTCAACCAGATGGAAAACGGTTTAGGAAAAGATAGATCGATGGGAGCGCTTAAACCAATGCTGTGCAGGCTGCGTCTGTAAGGGAAAACACCCAGGTCTTTAGCGCCTTCCTGAACTGTGTTTCATGACATAGTAACCTAAGGTGAGAGGGAAGCTTGTTCCAAGCTCTGGAACCCAGGACAAAGAGAGACTTTCCTCCCTTGGTAGCCAATCTAAATCTGGGGATGGTTAATAGATTCTGGTTGGCAGACCTCAGGCAGCGAATGGGATAGTATCGCTTAAAGCCAGTGCACAGATATTTAGGCCCCTGCTGATGGAAGGCCCTGAATGTGATCAGCAAGATTTTGAAAAGGATCCTTTTACCAACTGACAACCAGTGTAGCGCTTTTAGTGCAGCTGACGCAGATGACTTTCGGGGCCAGCGTAGCACCAGTCTGGCAGCAGCATGTTGGATCATCTGCAGCCTATGGAGTACGGACTTATTAACTCCGGCATACAGGCTGTTACAATAATCTAGCCTTGAGCTTATTAAGGCTACTGCGACTGCTTTCCTGGCTGACAGAGGAAGGAGATCAAAAAACTTCCTCAAAGATTTAATGGTGTGAAAACACAGGCCGGCTACGGCCACCGCTTGCTGTTTAAAGCACAACTGGTCGTCAAATTTGATGCCCAAATTCCGAGCAGATGTTATAGTTTCGGGGGGTGATTCAGCATCGTCTGGCCACCATTGTTTTGGAGAAAACAGATTTCGATTTCCAAACGGCAAGATCTCCGTTTTGCCGGAATTGCATTTAAGGTGGTTTTCAGTCATCCATTTGAATGTGGCTGTTAAGCAATTCTTCAAGTTTTCTTCCGCTCCCCGCAGTTCTCCATCCAGTACCAGAATTAGCTGAGTGTCATCTGCATATGATATTGTGCTGATGTTAAACGATGCAATTAGCTCAAGCAGGGGTACCATATATAGGTTAAACAGGATCGGGCTTAGCCTCGATCCCTGAGGAACCCCGGAGCTGCTGACCTTAGCTTCTGACTGGAATTTGCCCAAGACAGTAATTTGTCGTCTGTTGTTCAAAAAATTTCTCAACCAACTTAAGACTGTCCCTCCTATTCCTGAGGCCACCATCCGGTCTACTAAGATGGTATGTGAGACCGTGTCGAAGGCTGCCGACAAGTCTAATAGTATTAGGACAGCCTTCTTGCCTTGGTCGACAGCCATTCGTAGGGTTTCCGCCGTGAACAGGAGGGCAGACTCGGTGGAATGTTTCGATCGAAACCCAGCTTGGTTGGGATGTAGAATGTTATTCACCTCCAAGTAGTCCGTAAGTTGATTGTTAACGAACTTTTCAACCAGTTTGAAAACCACGGGAAGCAGGGATATCGGTCGCATGTTGGAGAGAGTCGACGGATCAGCGATAGTCTTTTTGTGGAGGGGCTTGACTGCTGCGAGTTTCCACTCAGGTGGGATTACTGCTGTGGCTAGCGATGAGTTTATGAGGTCGTTTATGATGGGGTTAACAACCTCCACCGCCGCCTGAAGGACCAGGGGTGGGCAGGGATCAAAAGGCGATCCAGATTTACTGGCCAAGATGGCTTTAGCTGTGTCCTCCAACGAGACAGGTGTGAAGGACTCAAAGCGTGACGTCCCCCTCGCCGTTTCAACTCCCTCAGCCCGCTCTAAGCTGCAAGGAGAGGAAAGCGGTAGAGGAAAAGTCTTCACAATATCAGCAATCTTGTTGTCGAAATAATCGGCAATTGAATTGCAGAGGTCCTGTGAGGGGGGAATCTCTTGTGACAAAGCTAATGGTTTTGTAAAGTCCCTTACTATTTTAAAAATTTCCTTTTGGCTAGAGCCCACAGTGGATATGGCCTGTAGGTAATGGGCTTTCTTTGCTAATTTGATCTCGGCATGGTAATGCCTTCTAGCTGTTTTATAGATATTACGGGCCGTTCTCTCATAATTTCTACGCCATCTCCGCTCAAGAACTCTTACTTCTCCCAGCTCTAACTTCAGAGCTGGCGAGAACCACGGGGCACTTCCTTTGCTCTTTTTAGCAGATGATTCTTTCCTATCGGCTGGTCCCAATAGATCGCCAGCAGAGCCTATCCAGTCACAGAATTTCTGATTATCTATTATGGTGTCTCCAATTAATTCCGGTGACGTTTCTAGTAGTATGTCTATTAAGTCGGGTCTACTGGGAAATTTCTTCCAGTTCGGTTTAAAGGTATTATTACGTGTTTCATCATTCGACATGATAGCAACAGAAGGTTTATTGTTTAACACTATGTCAAATGGAATAAGGAAATGATCAGACCAGATTTGAGGGCGCGGCTGCCCGACTGTGAGCCTAGCAGAATTTGAACAGATACAGTCCAACAAATGGCCGGCTACATGGGTCGGCTCTCGATTTCGAAGGGTAAGGCCAAGAATATCAATGATGTCCATAAAACTGTCTACCCCTTGTTCCTTGGGAGAATCTAAGTGCAAATTTAGATCTCCTAACAACATAAAATGTGAGTACCTGAGCACTAGATCACTCAATGTGTCCCCCACGGTTTCAAGAAACTCAGAGGGGGAGCCAGGAGGGCGGTAGATAAGGGCGCCAGAGAAGGTAAAGGAGTCATAAATTCCTAGGCAAAAAGCTAGTGCTTCCGCTCCTTTAATGGTTGTATGGAAAGTGACTCTACTGAAATTTGAAATGGTTTGACTGTACAACATCAACATCAATATCATTTAAACTAGCAACATAACATTTTGGAAGTAATGTTATGTACTACGTGAAGATACGATCTTGCGAAATGAAAAGGAAGAGCTAATGAAATTAGTATTGTATTGAGATACTCAACAAATACATGTAATTGGTCTTTAATCCATACAGTGTTGTTATGTTTTCGTTTTTTGGACTCTCCACCAATTTGTAACATTTATTGTTAAAGTAGTTGCGGAAATTTTGCTCCAGTGGTTGCCATGGAATATCTTCCTCCTTTTGTGTGGGGAGCTGCTGTAATCACTGAAGTGCAATGACTGTAGAGTCACAGAAGGGTGTCTGCATCTTCCTCCACAGCACTCTCTCAATCGAGCAGTCTTTATAGTTGACACTTGCAGGTCAGAGATGACCTTTCCTCGGTCGAACTTTGAGGCATCAATCAGGCAGAGAACGTGGAGAATCCTGGACACAGTACCAATATGTTTAGCACTCTGCCATTTTCCTTGCCAACTCTTGGCTGATCACTCCAAGTTTGGCAGCTGAGTTCTTCTCCATGGCCCGACAGACTCCTGAGGGTCTGGCTCTCTTCTCTCCATTCTCAGCAGGCTGGCTGCTCCCAGGAGAACAGGGTGACCTATACCTTTTTCAAGCAAGGCTTGCAGAAAACAGGATGATGTCTCCTCACCTTCAAGAGACTAGCTGTCAGCAGTACTAGCCATGGAGTACAACAAATCGTCTCTTCGTGCAGTGATGCAGCTGAAACTAGAATAAAGTGTTAGGGGAGGTTGAAACCCATTTTTTTAGGCCGGCGATCTACATCTATTTTCTAGGTTTATAAACTGGTCTGTCCTGGTTTCCTTTCATAGTTAATTTTTCTTCTGGCGAATGGTCTGACTTCCTGTACATTCTGCCTTCCATGACATTTCCAGTGTGTATGTCTTGTACACAACCCAGGGGGTCAGTGAGTTGAGATCGGAAAATGAGCCTATGACCTTTCTACGCTCTCTTTGCTGTTCAGCAATCAGTTCATGAGCAACTTGTACCCTTTCTAGGGAGCTGCTCTTCACATCACTTTGTAATATGTCAGTCAGTGGCTTATTTTCCTCCTTAAACTCTTTTGCCATTTCCAGGAGCTTCACAACAAAATCTCAGGAGGTATCGCTCCAACTGATACACATGAAACACCTTCTTGGATTCAGTTGTGGTACCTGTGGTCCACCAAGTAGTTCACTTCAGAAATCTTCTGCACTACTTTATGTGGTCCTCACAAATTGTCTCTCTAAAGCCCTATGGTAAGTGAGGTTCAGCTCCAACACCTTCTGACCCTCCTGGTAACCAGTCAGTGTTTTTGCCATATCGCTAGTTTGTAAACTCTTGAATGGCTTGATGGTTGGGTTTTTTCCGCCTGACTCATGTATGGTGCAATCAGCTACTGAGGTGAATCACATAGTCCATCACTTCTGGTGGTGACATGGAGGTTCCTTCCCAATATTTTCTCGTTAAGGTGAGTGGGCCATGCACTGGGTTCCCGAGCAGACCCTGGCAGTTGAAGATTTGTCTTCCTTCTGAGGTGCTCTGGTAGAGTTCCCATGAGTCTCTGAAGGGCCTTGTTGAACAGTTCCACGAAATCATTGGTTTGTGGATGGTATGTTGTGGAGAAGTAGTAGGTCATACCAGCTTGCCCTCACATTTCTTTCATATAGGAGGAGCTACCATTGTTTACTGTCAAAATTACAATTTTGCAAAACCGATTCTAGAAAAGATTCCCAGGAGTGCCCTTTATACTACACAAGAGGTTGTGCTTCTTAAAGGTGCCACCTCTGTATACCTCATACCTCTGTATACCTGTATACCTTGTGTGCTACAACCGAGATGTACTTGTTTCCGGATGCTGGGGTGGAACTTGGGACTCAAATAGATCCACAATGTCAATTCCCAGTTGCTCAGTATATACCCACTACAAGCTGTGGCACCAACACTGTTGTAGTATTACCTCATGACTTACTAGTCAGTTGGCTAGCTGGTTCTGTCTGTGTCTTGGCCCATGCCTGGCCAGTAAAACTGAGTCAAACGTACCTTTGGTCTTTCTAATGCCCAGATATTCTGCTAAAGGCTCTCCACGGCCCAGTTACAACAGAAAATTCCTGTGCATTAGAGGAACCAGTAGCCTTTAGGTAGCTCCTGGCTGAGGATTCACAGGCCCACTGTACACCAATCCCAGCCAACATAATATCTTCTAACTACTCCTATTCCGACTGTTCCTGATTCCTTCTAAAAGCTCACAAGTGTAGGGCGCTCAACTTGTGCCTCTAGAGCAGGGATGATAGATTCCACAGTCTATTCCTCCTTTTAGAGTGTGCACGGATCTGCTCATTATCTTTCTGGGATACTGGCAAATCTGGTATGGTTACGCTCTCCTCCTGAGTCTAGCATGCAGACTTTGATTTGGTCAACACAGCCGATGTGGTCCAACCTAGCTACGTAGGCTCCTGGTACTAAACCTATTATAATCAAGTCTGATCATGTCAGACCTCTGAATGCCTAAGGGGAGAATAATTGTTCTGCAAATTCTGGAGGCCTTTTTCCTAAAGGTGGGTTAATATCTGTACTTTGTCCACTCCTGAATGCTCAGGTATCTCTGTTGGTATTTGTGGAATATTTAAAGGGTTAGGAAAATGTGTTGGTTTCCTGAGAGGTATTGTGGACCTGAGCTCTGGATGTAAATTAGGTTAGACCATAGGATACTCAGCAATGAGCCATGCATTACTGAATGAGTGTCTAGAATTATATGAGGCTAGTCTGTGTTCTGGACCAGTTCTCCAATTTGGGGACACGAAACCTCTCTCCATTGCAGGAACAAAAAGGACGTCCACCAGGAGAGTATGGTCGGAACCTTTATATTATGCTTAATTGTAGGGGGTTCAGAAAAGGGGGTGGTGATGGACAGAGCATCTGAGTTAAACAGAACACTCATACCCAGTCAAAAGATCAGGGCTTGATCCATCACAGTTTTTTAGCTCACTGCACCATCCCAGCTCAGAACCTGGCTATATGCAAATTAGTCTGACCCTGGCCCAGT
Source organism: Lissotriton helveticus (assembly GCF_964261635.1). NCBI lineage: Eukaryota > Metazoa > Chordata > Amphibia > Caudata > Salamandridae > Lissotriton > Lissotriton helveticus. The sequence continues at coordinate 1,165,722,118 of NC_136070.1, read as the reverse complement.
GCATCATGGGAACAGAGCAGACCAAACTACCAAGCCAATTCTTTACTGGAAAGGAAACAAGCTTCCGGGGACCGGTTTCTGGCATTACAGCCGTCTTCGGCCCGGCTTGCTTGAATCCTAATGGTGCAGTGAGCAAGGGACTCACATCTGAGCATACCCTGCCACTCCTATAGTGGCCAACACGATTCAGAAAAGGGGGTGGTGATGGACAGAGCATCTGAGTTAAACAGAACACTCATACCCAGTCAAAAGATCAGGGCTTGATCCATCACCGTTTTTTAGCTCACTGCACCATCCCAGCTCAGAACCTGGCTATATGCAAATTAGTCTGACCCTGGCCCAGTGCATCATGGGAACAGAGCAGACCAAACTACCAAGCCAATTCTTTACTGGAAAGGAAACAAGCCCTAGCAAGATTATCACATAATTCCCATTACTTTTCTTTCTCTGACTGCATACCGAGAGAACACCAATCCCACATTAAAAAAGATAAGTAAAAATTTGTCACAAGACAGTGAACCTCTGTCTTTGAATCGCAACAAAAGTGACAAGTTAAATATTGAGGGCCTGCATGACAAAGTTAAACTTATACTTTTGTGCAAGTTTACAATTCTGTTTCCTACTCACAAAGGTATTTTACTAGTATCTTTACGACTGTGGAGAATCAGGTTTAGAGGGAGAATATTAGCTTGGTGTCACTGCAAAACCCATTCAATACCTGGTGCTTAGGGTAACAAGACAGACTTCTAATATTTATAAATGAAACTATGAGGCTTTTCTAATCAGCATGAAAAAGACCTGTGTAAAAAAGGCTTCAAATGCTTTCTTTCTTGTGGGTCGGATAACTAATAAAAATTATCACACTTCCCTGTTGCCTTGTTTTTTTGTAATATCTTCCTGTTAGCTGGCAATAGCCTTTTCAAATAAATATTAAACTTATGAGCAAATCTAAATATAATCAGGGGATCCGGGTCCTAGCGAGACGTAGGATTGCCATAATATGGATGGGAAAGCACTCCCCCCTCAGTGGATGATTAGTTGCGGGATGTGAGTGAGTGGTCGCTTACGAAGGAAGCCCCCATGAAGACTAGTAGAAGAGATGAGAAATTAGAAGATGATCTCGGAACATGGAGAGAGCTCTGTAGGGATTTCCAAACTCTTGAGGTTACTGTTACTGATCAACATGAATTGGATGCAAGCAAAAGTGGGACTGGTAAGGAGGGCAGTCGAAGTACTTGATGTGACTATTCCTAAGCTCCCAGATATACGGCAACTGGTACTTGAAATTGTGTAAATCTATTGTTTCTTTAAATGAAAACTTTTACTCTGATCCCATTGGACCGCATGTTTGTAACTGTACACCCATTGTGACTTTACTGAAAAACAAAACATAAATGTTTAAAAAACAATAATCAGGGGCGGCTATGGCGGAGGAGCGTCGTCCCACGGCTGCTACCCAGCAGAGGCAACAGTGAAAAATAAAATGATAATCAAATAATTTGACGTGGGTAAGCACAAGAACAAGTCAGGGAGGTCGTCGAGGCCCGCTGCTCTCGGTCTTCACGGGACATGGGACCCAGGAGTCGACCCCACCCTCCATTTCCTGGTGCTGATGTGACTTGGACCCAGATGGAAGCCTATTCTCGGGCTTTACTGGCCATCTTTGGGTCACCCCCTCTCCCTGGCCCCACAGAGGAGGTAGTGACTCAGGTCATGACTTTGCCGGTGGGTTCGCTCATGGCACAGATCGAGAACCCAGACTCCGGTCCCGGAGTCGCTGCGACGTCGGGGCACGACCCGGTGGGGCATCCCTGTCTGACAGTGAGGCTCTCTGCACCGACGTCGGATGCGGCTACAGCGCGGAGCTCGACTCCGAGTCAATGCCATTCCTCTCCGCAGTTCCCCATCTAGGTGGAGGTCAAGTCGACGCCGGCCCGACGCCGGGAGGAAGAGTCTTCAGTGGTCGTCGACGTCGAAGCAATGCTGGCTCGACGCTAGTGCCGTTCACTGCTATTCCTCTGTTGGTGGAAGAGGATGAGGCCTCTGAGGGTTCCCCACCACCAGGGTTGTTTCGATGCTTCGCAGAGCAGGTGCCCATGGGGCACTGGCAGGCCTTTGGTCGTCCTCAGGCTGCAGAGCCTCTACCGTTGGGTGGACAGGTTAGCCTACACCGTCCCCTACAGATGGCCACGGAGGCTAGTGCGGCCTTTGCGAGGGCTGTTTGCAAGATTGCAGATATCTTACTGATGCAGCCTCCCTCAGTCTCTCTACCTTCTGATCCCTTGTTGGATCTTCTCCACCAGGGCGCTGAGGAGGTGGAGCCCTTGGTGCCCTTTTGCAAGTCATTATATGACACTCTTCTTGGGGCTTGGGAGATGCCCTCATCAGGGCACCCTTGTGGATCGTGCTATTCCACATAGTCATCGCCCGTCTCCAGATTACCCGGTCTGTTTGTCCCTTCATCCTAGGGCTCAAGGGCTGGTAGTCCAGGCAGCTTCAGTCTTGCTACCCTCCTTCCCTCCTCTGCTGCTTTTCCCTCTAGGGAGTCTCGCTGGTTTGAGTTGTGTGGCCGCCATGTCTTTACGTCCACTAGCTCGGGCCTTCGGTCCCTGAACACGTCTTGCGTGTTTGCACAAGCTGCTTTTGCCCTTTGGGACTCGGTCAAGCATCTCCTTCCTTCTCTTCCACAGTGCCCTTGAGCTGACCTGGTTCGGCTACTTCATGATGGCCGGGAAATGGCATTGTTTTCCATCCGGACAAGGCCACTACTGACTCTGTGGGTCGGGCTATGGCCAGGTCAGTTGCTCTGCATCGCCATGCCTGGTTGTGCGATTGCAATTTCCCTGAAAATGTTCAGGTGCGTCTTAGGGTTCTGTCCTTCGATGCTGTCAGTCTTTTTGACAGTCACGCCAACTCAGCGGTTCAGCGCCTTATGTCTGGGTTCCCATGACTTCCATGGTTTATAGTCCTCATTGCGGACTTTTAATTTCGTTTGCAGTATTGTTACTGCTTTTCTAGTATCCGTCTATAGGTTCAAGACGTTATTTCCTAGACGGACTGTGCGGCTAATCAGCTGTTTTTGTCCTTATTTGGTATAGGTTTCTTCATTTCTTTTTTAGTCCTCTGACTACGAGCTTGTCTCAAGAGGTGTCCCTTACTTTTTATAGAGATGTGACACACCCTATGTGGGGTATTTGTTGGCTATTACATAGCTGCTCTTCCTGGCATGGAATGTTTCAAAGGCTCCAGCAGAGTCTTCTTAGGATGGTTGTCTTCTGTCCCTTTGGGGAATTGTCCTATGGGTCGTACTGTAGGCTTCTCACTTCGTTCCTCTCTTCCTACTGTGTGTGATGTCCCCTATGGTGAGACCCACCTCTCTCCTGGAGCTTATGTGTTTTCGTCTACGGTTCGTCCGTAGCACTCTCCTGCCTCTGTGGATGCAGACTTCTCCAGGGTATTGTAGGGTTTCTACCAAGCCTGGTTCACCCCGGCTTGTTCACGTCTTCATTTCTTGCCTTTGGCTGTTGTTTCAGCCTTCCGCTGAAATCTTTTTGCCTACGTTCCAAGTGTCCCTTGTGGGCATGTTGTTCTGTTCCACTCCGGAGCGGTTTCTTTCCGTGTTTTGTGCGGAGACGACATGTGAGTACACACTGAGTATGTTCGCTGTCACGGGGTGCCTGCGGTATACCTTGCGCCACTGACTTGGCTGCGTTCTATTCTGGTGGTATAATCTACTATTCAATCCCTGGTGTGGGGAAGTGCTTAGGTCTTCTCTCATGGCTCAGACCCTGTCTGGTGTTTGCCTATGGGCAGTTGAGTCTGCACCAGACGCCTCACTGCTACACGTTGCCTGGTGCCCTATTTCTCTGTGCACTTCCCAGGCAGGGGCTTAAGTCCTTCAGCTCATTACCGCGCAAGGGCTCAGGTACTTCGGCTCCTGGTCTCTACTGATGTTATTGGTGGACGTATTCTTCTTCAGGATACTCATTGTCCTTATACAGTATCTGTATATGGCTATATATACATTTCTCTCTCTCTCTCTCCCTCTCTCCCCCCTCCCTCTCCCCCTCTTCTTCCCCCTCCTTCTCCCCCTCTCCCTCTCCCCTAATGGGAGTGAGCCTTATGTGTGTGCCCGGCTTTTCCTCCGTCAAAAGAAGGGGGACAGTGGACTTTTGAGGAGGTCCAAACATACATGCCCTAATATACTGTGAAAAAATAGAGTACGGAGTTCCTCAGTGGGTCATGGAAAACAATGGAAGTGGATGTGAGATGAAAGGTTGGTCGGAAGTCCTCTATGGAGGGGAATTCCTCCTTTCGGCACTAGGGCCCTCACACACCCAGCAAGCTAGGTGTCATGCTTCATCATATTGGCCTACTCCTCATCGGGTCGGCGCTGCAATACCCGACGGGCACCCATAAAGGGGCTCTTTAGCGGATATCTTTTGTTTCTTGCCGTTTAGGTGCCGTAGGTGTAAGGGGCCTAGTATGTGTAGATGTAATAGTAGAATGTGCAGAGAAAAACAGGGGTGCGATTCCTCTAAACAGCTTTATTCAGGGAGGAACCTAGCCTGGTTAAAAAGAATACAGAAGAGGCAACAATCTGGCTACAATGTGTCGTAAATGCGCTCTACTCCTAGGTGGTCGACATGTTTCTCGCCTTGTGGAAAAGTAAATTTTGCCATGTTCTGTGTCCCTACGTGTCATCCATCATATGTTATGTGTGCATGATTAAATATGCATATGCATTCCCCATGTTCGATTAATGACGCAATTACAGTTGTGTCCACCTCTAGTATGCCAGTTTCCAGTCCTCGTGAATACTACGAATATCAGGCCTATGTAAAGCTACGTTGCCACGTTTCTCAGTGTGCACGTTATTCTATTATAACGTCCCGTTTCTAGGCCTCAAAAGGGCCTGGACACCAGATTCAGCTCCTGTCTCCTGAAGCCTCGCTGAGGAGCGATACAGCCCCCACCTGTATCTTCGACCCTTCACTTACTTCCTGCCTCGCAGTGCCCGGCTCAGCCTGGCTCAGTCTCTGAGTCTGCCAAAAGTATGTTATAGTTCCAGTTATCAGTTCAGTCCTCCTTCTCTGCATTCCTAAGCTACTGAACTGCATCAATAGTTTCCGTCATTGTCTAGCCTTCACGTCTCCACGTTAGAGAAATACTGCATTTAATGGTCATTTAATATTCTTCATCACGCACTACATGTAGAATAATGCATGGTCCAGTCTTAGAATCAAGTTAGCCTTTCCCCTCCTGACTTCTTGTTTATATCAACATGTTCTCTAAACATCAGATACTAGATACTGTTTAGGTACATGTCGCCCTGACTCTCCAGACTTCAGTCTCTGCTCCTAGCACAGAGTTCATAGCCCCCAGCTTCTCCTAGTGATACGTCATTGCCAGTTTGCGCGCACCATCAGGTTAGAGGTCCCGGCTCCTCAGGTAGCCCCCTCCATGGTTTCCGCCCCATTCATGACATATTCTGTTACGTTTGCATCACATGTCTATGTATACGCCCAGTTACACCTACTTTCGCCCTTATCTTTCGCGACTGCTACGCGTCACGCCTTCTGCTCCACCCACTGCTACGCCTACTGCAATGTAATGCTATGTGTTTGCGTTATGTATATATGCTCATGTATTGTTATTAAAAGTCAGCGCGCTCATCCCAGACCCAGCCCCAGCAGCTGCTGGGCCCTGTCATCCTATTCCTATGCAGGTTGTCCTGTTCCTGTCCTTATGCTGTATTAAACCTGCAAAACTCCTACTACCTCGAATCTTGACTCTTATTTATTGAGCTATCTGTTATTATATATGTCTAGTCAAAAAGAGAGGTATTATTTATTTATTTACCACATAATGGCGCCCGAACAGGGACTTGCCCTTTCCCCACGCGTCGGTGAAGCCACGCCGACCCCCTGACCCTCTGCAGTCGTGACGGAACTCTTCTGTGCACCGGCAGATATTTCTGCTTCAAGTATCCCTCAGGCCCGCGGAGGAGACGGAGGAGGCGGTCCAGCATCCAAACGAGACGGTGGAGGAACGCGGCGAGTCCCGACCAGAGCCCAAGCCAAGAGTCCAAGGTCCGAGGTATCCGGAGGCCCACCCGTAACTGAAGTCCGAAGTTCGTCGTCCGTCGTCGTAGCAGTCCAGTCCAGTCCGAGGCTTTTCCGTTCTTGCTGCCCGGTGAGTACCATTACTGGGGTAGTATCTAGACAGGGTCAATCTAAATTGACTCTGGTCCGTGGGTTGGTGGTACACAGACTCACAAACGAAGTGTTCACCTAGGTGGATACGGGTCTTGATGCGTCCCTTTATGGGACCGGTATGTTCCGTACTGTTTCAGCAGTGCATCCAGTAACTCTAGTCTGTTCCGTTCTCGAGAAATTCTTGTGTTTCTGTTCTCAGTATTCCAGGTAATATTCTGTCCGAACTGTTATGTTATGATGTTGTTCAATGTATTTCCAATGTCGTGGTATGCCTGAATTGTTTTCCCAATTGTTATTGTTTCTCGTGTATTGTATTGTGTTCCGATTCAAGTTTACAATGTCTCTCTTTTCGAGATTACGTCAGCTAAAAACTAGAAAGGGTTTGTTAGAAGAAGCAGTTCCTGTTCCGCCGAGGGACAGTCCAGGTCACTTTATGTATCAGAAGCATGGCATAAGCGCCATATTGTATCTAGATTTATGGGTAGAGTATACCAAACAGTTAGAAGAAAAGTATAGATGGCCCGTATCGGGTACATGGGATGCCGAGTGCATCATGCGAGTAGAAGAAGCATTATGGAAAAAGAAAGCCAGACAATCACAGAAAGATGCCATCGAGTTATGGCGTAAAGAAGCTCATAAGAGAACTGAAAAGGAAATCAGAAAGTCAGAATTAAGTAGAGAATCCTTAGAACGAGCACAAGAAAAAGAACTAATCGAGATAGGTGAACAAGTCAAAGTCGAACAGTCAGACAGACAGAGGCATGCCCTTATTAGGGGTATGTATCCTCTCCTTGCCGAGGGCTTGCCAAAAGCGACCCCAGAGGCATCCAGTAATTTCCCGCCACCATTAGTTCCGATCAAGCTACGTCACAAACAGACCGCAGCTGATATTTTTATTTCGTCCTATTTGGACGACACAGTCCCAGAATATGCAAATCCTGTTCGCGCTCCGCCAGTCCCTGTAAATCAGGCACTTCCCGCTTCTCCAGACACCGGAGTACCTGTTACGGTACCCCCGGTCCAGTCCGTCATACAAGTCCAGCCTGCATTTCCATTTCCCACTCTGCCAGGACGAAGAGCCTCAGTAGACCTAGACTCCAGTTTAGGGGCCGCAGGGGGAGGTACTCCTCAAACCCCGCCGCCACACAAGCGTTTAACGTTAGCCGAATTACATGCACAAGCGTCACAGCGTACGCCCAGACATCAGACTGTAGCAGAAATAAGAAAATCCCTTGCCGAATGCGGCTATGATCCAGTCCCAGGCGAGGATAATATGGTTTTATATTCATTCCGTGTAAGAAAGGTGGCCGAGTATCTAGTCACCTTACCGAATATGAAAGAAGATCTAGACAGAATATATCGTTTCATCCGTACAGGGGATGATCCAGAAAGTATCAGCGAGGCCATGTCTCAAAGGAAAGCCGAGATCCAGCTCATGATATTAAAGTTTCTGATCAATTGTCTAATAAGAGAACAAGATTACCCGTCTAAAGATCCGGCTGAAATGAAAATCCTGACAAGGTGGAGTGATAATATAGCCGAGGGTAAGCACAAGACCGTCGGTGCTATGGAGAGTATGTACAAGAAAATCCGTAGAGAAATAATAAAATTACACGAACAACGTAAAGCAGCACAAGTAAGCGAGAAAGAAAGTAACTCTGATACTGAAGAGGTGGAGGACGAGAATCCCGCCAGAATAGCGTATGTAGGAAAATCTAGATTTCCAGATCGCCATTTACGCCTAGAACACAAGTCTATTTTTCATTCTCCAGCACCAGAACAAGGTTCACTAGAACAAGTGTTTCAAGCTACCGATCACATTCTGAAATCACGAATCGGTTACAGTGAGTTAAGTACCATGCATGAACAAGAACTAGCCCGATCAGCAGTCCGATGGATTACTGATTCTACCACTTTTCCAGACGAAATAGTGGCACAAATGTTTCTGAAAATGCCCCCAGCCGAACAACGACTGGTGGGTATGTATATGATTCAGCACCTCATTACATTGTATGAGGGTCAACACTCTGATCCAGGCCCGTTACATGATGTCTTGAACGAGTTACTCCAGTATAGATGGAAAGGTCTAGGTACCGATTTAATTAGTGTCATTTTAGAACAGCGTCACAAATATAGAACGTTTCTGAACCCGCATTTTGTTCATGTCTCACCTCCAGAAAGTAAACCATTTTACATGGAGAGACAGAATCCGTTACGAGAAGTCCACCCAGTTAAAGGAACGGGTGGCGAAATGCAGCGAGTGTTTGTTTACACTCCGATTACAAAGATGGAACTCCTCGAGATGAAGAAATTAATTCCCTGTCATGCCAAAGATCCAGCAGGGTTCCATAGAGAATTAAAAGACATGCTCCGTATGGGAGAATACACATACCCAGATATAATTAAAATGTTAAAGGTTCTGCTGCCCGCAGGGGTGTATGAAAAGCTCAAGGAAAAAGAATGGGAGGTGGGAGAGAAAAAGATCGATTGGGCAGTTCTAGAAGCCGAAGACAAGGCACGAGTACCAGGTACCGGCCTTGGAGATAAATGTAAAGAATTACCAGAATTATTGATTCAAGTTTTACCTAGATTATTGACAACGAGAAAAGAAGACTGGGATGCAATCTCAGCCTGTAAACAGAAGCAAGATGAGGATATTAGTGATTTTTATTCTAGATTTGAAAAATGTTTTAGCATCAACAGTGGCCTCAAGACAAGTAGTGAGTCATACCCTCACCTTTTTGTTACCAAATTAGTCGAGAATTCAAGTCCACAAATTAAAAATCGAGTTCTGAAAGTCGAAAGTACCTGGCAAGCTAATACCCCGTCCCAGATGTTGCAGATGCTTCAATACCACCAGAATAGAATCAGAGAAGAACAAGAACACGAGAGAAAACGTATGAAAGATACGAAAATGAAAGTACTAGTTGCACAATCTGTTCCTCAAGACAGTCAGAAGAGGGGTCCGAATCAAGCCAGTCATCCTGCAGCTCCCGTTAAAGGGAACTGCAATTATTGTAAACAGCCAGGTCATTTCATAAATGAGTGTGCAGTTCTGAAACACAACATAGCTACTGGTAAGACTAAAGAAAGACCACGTCCGCCTAGACAAGAACAAGTTTCCCAGATTCCTCAGTCACAGAATGCACCACAGACAGTTACAGCACCACAGCCTATTGCTGCAACACAGCACGTTACATCGCAGATGTACCAGTATGCACAGTCTGAGTATCCAGAGTACCAACAGTATTCATGAAACAGCCTAGAGAGGGAGGTAGGCTTGCCTCTCATCGAGATACCTGTAGATCAAGAAGGTCCCTATGTTCACAGTCAAGTATTAGGGAAAGACAGAAAGTTTTTGATTGATACAGGGGCAAGTAGGACCACAATTAGTCATGCCGAAGTTCCAGGGGCTCCGCTCTCAGGCTCAAGAAATGTTTCCCTTGGATTTTCAGGAAAACCTATCGTAAATGAGATTTCAAAGCCAGTTTCTCTAGAAGTAGGTCCATTGTCCCGCACTACTGATCTGTTACTTACCAAGTCATGTCCAGAAAACCTATTAGGCATTAAAACACTGAAAGAGTTAGGTGCAGTTATATGCTGTTCCCCAGAGGGAATACGATTGTTCCTACGTGACTTTAAGGGTCACTATGTATTACGAGATTTTGATTCAAGACTGTCTAATGTTCCGCAGCATTTATGGGCGCAAGGTCCAACTGATGTAGGTTACATGCAAATCACACCCTATCGTGTGACTCTCAAGCCAGGTGTAGTGTTACCACGAATCAGACAGTACAGATTGCCACCTGAGGCTGTAGCAGCCTTATCCAAAATTATTGACGAGCTTATTGCTCAAGGAGTGGTTGTAGAAACTGACTCCAACGTATGTAATTCTCCGATCATTCCAGTCATGAAACGTACTGATCCAAATGCACCCCCAGTATATCGATTAGTGATTGACCTACGAGAGCTTAATAAATGTATTATTCCGCAGTACCCAGTTGTCCCAGACATCTCTTCCCTATTAACGGCCATTGATTCCGAAGCCACGTTCTTTACTGTAATCGACCTCAAGAACGCATTTTTCAGTGTTCCTATTCATCCAGACAGCCAGTTCCTTTTCGGATTTTGTTTAAATGGAAGGAGCTATATGTTTACACGAGCTCCTCAAGGTTTCACAGAAAGTCCTAGTATTTACAGTCAAGCACTTAAGAGACAACTAGACAACATTCACATGCCAACTGACACTGCCCTGCTCCAGTATGTCGATGATCTACTGATCACAGCCCGTTCTGAACGTGCTTGCGAGCGAGCATCCCTTACAGTTTTGTATTTCCTAGCCGAGATGGGGCACAAGGTGTCCCCTTCTAAGCTTCAATTCTGTGTCCAGCAAGTGGTCTACTTAGGACACTTACTGTCCAAGAGGGGTAGGCAGTTGACACCAGACCGTATCCAGTTAATAGCGAGTCTTCCCCAGCCCAAGACCCAGAAGGAGGTACGTGCTTTTATCGGCCTTACTTCTTACTGCAGACAATGGATTCCTCAGTATGCATTTCTAGCCAAACCACTGATACGGTTAACGACACAGGAGGCAGCCGTATCGACTGTCCTCCCTTGGACATCTGAACATACACTTAGTTTCAATGAGTTAAAGAAAGCCCTATGCCAAGCTCCAGTTCTAGCGACACCGAACTACAGTAAGCCTTTTACACTTTTCGTCACTGAACGCGAAGGTACAGCATTATCTGTTCTCACACAAGATCAAGCAGGACAATACAAGCCCTGTGCTTATTTTTCGAGCACATTAGATCCTGTAGCCCAGGCTCTGCCTGCGTGCCTCAAGTCAGTTGCAGCCACAGCCCTAGCTATCAGACAAAGTGATTCCATAGTCTTAGGACATACTGAACATCCTGAATCCTGCTACATTCTTACCATCAGTTAATTCAAGTCCAGCCACACATGATTGCGTGGAAGTAGTTAACATTACGACAAAGCCAAGACAAGATCTGACAGATATTCCGTTACCAGATCCCGACCTGACACTTTATGTGGATGGTTCATGTATGAGAACAAGTACAGGAGAACTAGTCGCTGCGTATGCAGTGACTACTGACACTAAAGTTATAGAGACACACCGTATTGATACCCTGTCCGCTCAAGCAGCAGAGCTAGTTGCTCTGACACAAGCCTGTATACATGCCAAGAACCAGAGAGTTAATGTTTACACAGATTCACGCTACGCATTCGGAGTTGTACACGACTTCGGAGTGCTCTGGCAGGAGAGAGGTTTCATGACTTCTCATGGAACCAAGATTCAGCATGGTCCCCTTATTCAAGCTCTGTTAGATGCCATACACTTGCCGACATCTATTGCTATCATGAAGTGCAAAGCACATACGAAAGTTACTGACATTATTTCCCAAGGTAATGATCTAGCAGATCGCACAGCCAAGCTTACAGCACAGACTCCAGACATTCAAGTTAATCCGACACAGACACATGCTCCAGATCCGACTACATGTATGACAGTTAAGGACCCTACACAAGATGTCATAGATATCCAGTTACATGCTACTCCCGAGGAAATCAAGAAATGGTCCGAACAAGGAGGGGTCCAGACAGATCAAGGATGGTTAACGAAGGGTAGAGCCACATGGTTTCTCCCCGACTCTATGGTTCAAGTCATTATTAATACCGCACATAGTCCAGCACATTTAGGAGAAAAAGCCATGTTAGACAGTATCCAGAACATTTGGTTCAACAAGCATTTACGAGCTGCAGCCAAGCAGAAAGTCCGTACCTGTATGATATGTTGCCAGTTTAATCCAGGTAAAAGTGTCCCGGTGGAACAAGGTGGATTCCAGCCCCCTGACCACCCTTTTGAAGTCCTCCAGATGGATTATATTCAGATGGAGCGATGTCGAGGTTTCAAGTATGTCCTTGTAGTTGTATGCGCTTTGTCCAGGTGGACAGAAGCATATCCAGTCCCAGATTACACAGCCGCGACCACTGCCAAGCAGTTGGTTCGTGAGTTCTTCCCCCGTTATGGACTCCCTAGAGTCGTATATTCTGACAACGGCCAGCCATTCTCATCTGAACTCATGAAGCATGTTTCCCTGTTATTAGGGTACCAGTGGAAGTTTCATTGTGTACGCCATCCTGAAGCAGCCGGTCTCGTAGAGAGACATAACCAGACTCTGAAAATCCGTATCGCCAAAATATGTAAAGAGAAAGGTGTGGACTGGCTAGTAGCTCTGCCAGTCGCTTTGTTTTATATGCGCATGGTCGCACATTCCAGATCAGGTCTGTCCCCGTATGAGGTCGTTTTCGGCCGCCCCCCTAACATGTGGGGTACTCCTAGACCCCGAAGTATTACCGATGTTTCAAGTAATATGCTGACAGATTACCTAGCTTCCTTGATGTCTGCCCTCAACTCATGTCGTTCACAGGTTGCCGCCGCATTTCCAGACAATACCGAGGTGGCACCGCATGAAATCGTTCCAGGATCCATGGTGATGGTCCGCAACTTTGACAGATCAAGTCCGCTGGAGCCTCGTTGGAAAGAGCCCCGACAGGTCCTCCTCACCACCCGTACAGCCGTGAAGTTGGAAGGACGCAAAGGCTGGGTACACCTTTCTCATATTAAACTTTTTAATGGACTGAAACCCGTCTTAAAGAACATTTCCCAGGATTTGAAGGATTGCCAAAATATTGTTCTCAAGGACTGTCCCGCAAAAGACATTGCTACAACCCCTCCCCTGTTAGAGAAAACTCCGCAGCAGGAGTATAAACTAAAACTCCGGTCTAGTAAAATAAGTCAGTCAGTTTGATTGTCTAAGTCCTCCCCTAGGTGAAACGGTTAGACTGTTTCTGACATGTATAAAATAGACCCCCATAGTGAGAGAGTTAGTCAAAACTCAATCCGATGTATCGTTTTTCTATGTTTTATATTGTTTCTCAGTATTATGATTTCCTGCACCAGTTATGCATTTTTCTTGTATTTCCCAGTTCTTCATGTTAATAAGTCTGCTAATGCTACAGTAGAGCACACGTTTAGTGACCTGCCCCCTCATGAACTCTCTTACCGCCTCGCTATGCGAAATAACTCATTTATCCGCATGTTACATTACTCACACCAGTCCAGCAATACCACTAATTGTTGGGTGTGTGGTCGACTCCCACCTTTCCAGACCCCGAAGGGAGTTCTGCCACTTTTTCCTTATCCATTTTCACATAATGGTTCGTGTGGAGCATGGTCCACGTTAACGTCATCCTCAACAGATATGTCTTTTCTTAACAGTACATGTTTTCCAGACAAGCAAGGTCTTCCCCACAGAACAGGTTTAGATCTAGAAAATGAAGTATATAATCTAGGAAACTATTCTTCGAATTTCATGGTCCTGAATGTTCAGTCTGATACTACTCCAGACTTACCTGCTATTTCAGTACTACCAGTCAAAGGCGAATTATGTGTCCGAAATAATGGTTCCGTACATGTAGGACATAGTGATTGTACTACTATTGTCAAGTATAGTGACAGTGGGAAATTTATTTTCAAAGCTTCACGTCATTCTTATTTTATTTGTGGTCAAACCGCATATGTTCGTCTGCCCCTCGATTGGGAGGGAACCTGTTACATTGCCTTCCTACTGCCACCAGTTTTCCTAGCCCCACCTGATTATCATAGAAACACACATCTAGTACACATTAGACATAGAAGGGAGTCCCCAATTGTCGATTATACTGAAACTGCTCTAGAACAGTATACAGATTTCAACAGAGGTTTCTTCTTTTTTGTAGGACCTATCCAGAATAGTAAGCTAATCCGTAGGTTAACCAGAACCCTTGAAGCTGTGGTCAATGAGACTACCTCTGCTCTAGGTAACTTAACCGAAGAGCAATCTGCTATGAGATTTGTCGTTTTACAGAATCGTCTCGTCCTTGACGTCATACTGGCCGATAGGGGCGGGGCCTGTAGAGTCATCGGATCTAGTTGCTGCATTTTCATTCCAAATAACGCGCCGTCTGTTTATTCAGCTATAACCAGACTCCATAAAATTGCCCATCTGATACACCAAGACCCAGGCACCTGGACATGGTCCGGTTGGTTCTGGAATATAATTTCCGCATGGGGATGGAAAGTCTTGTCCTTTCTAGGTATTGCAGTAGCGATCATATTCAGCTGCTGCCTCTGTATACAATGTGGCCCTGCGATTTGCGGCATTTGTGCTACCTCTTGTATTCCTAGTCCCAAGCCCCGTTCTACATCCCGTTCCAGGATAATTCGAGACGAGCAAATGATACTGTATGAAATGATAGATGGTATCATGAATATTGATGTTTCCTGATGACACGTAGTGACAAGGAGGGAATGTGGAAAAGTAAATTTTGCCATGTTCTGTGTCCCTACGTGTCATCCATCATATGTTATGTGTGCATGATTAAATATGCATATGCATTCCCCATGTTCGATTAATGACGCAATTACAGTTGTGTCCACCTCTAGTATGCCAGTTTCCAGTCCTCGTGAATACTACGAATATCAGGCCTATGTAAAGCTACGTTGCCACGTTTCTCAGTGTGCACGTTATTCTATTATAAAGTCCCCGTTTCTAGGCCTCAAAAGGGCCTGGACACCAGATTCAGCTCCTGTCTCCTGAAGCCTCGCTGAGGAGCGATACAGCCCCCACCTGTATCTTCGACCCTTCACTTACTTCCTGCCTCGCAGTGCCCGGCTCAGCCTGGCTCAGTCTCTGAGTCTGCCAAAAGTATGTTATAGTTCCAGTTATCAGTTCAGTCCTCCTTCTCTGCATTCCTAAGCTACTGAACTGCATCAATAGTTTCCGTCATTGTCTAGCCTTCACGTCTCCACGTTAGAGAAATACTGCATTTAATGGTCATTTAATATTCTTCATCACGCACTACATGTAGAATAATGCATGGTCCAGTCTTAGAATCAAGTTAGCCTTTCCCCTCCTGACTTCTTGTTTATATCAACATGTTCTCTAAACATCAGATACTAGATACTGTTTAGGTACATGTCGCCCTGACTCTCCAGACTTCAGTCTCTGCTCCTAGCACAGAGTTCATAGCCCCCAGCTTCTCCTAGTGATACGTCATTGCCAGTTTGCGCGCACCGTCAGGTTAGAGGTCCCGGCTCCTCAGGTAGCCCCCTCCATGGTTTCCGCCCCATTCATGACATATTCTGTTACGTTTGCATCACATGTCTATGTATACGCCCAGTTACACCTACTTTCGCCCTTATCTTTCGCGACTGCTACGCGTCACGCCTTCTGCTCCACCCACTGCTACGCCTACTGCAATGTAATGCTATGTGTTTGCGTTATGTATATATGCTCATGTATTGTTATTAAAAGTCAGCGCGCTCATCCCAGACCCAGCCCCAGCAGCTGCTGGGCCCTGTCATCCTATTCCTATGCAGGTTGTCCTGTTCCTGTCCTTATGCTGTATTAAACCTGCAAAACTCCTACTACCTCGAATCTTGACTCTTATTTATTGAGCTATCTGTTATGATATATGTCTAGTCAAAAAGAGAGGTATTATTTATTTATTTACCACAGCCTGATAGTCACTAATGATCTGTGGCGATACCTCAGGACTGTATGTGAAAAACTATCTACAACTAGTGGTAATGTGTGCAATTACATACCATACAGTGGTTCTACGGGAACTATGCCCGGCTTTTGCCAGTATTCTTTCTCCTTTGTACAATATGCTATGCTTCATCGGTGAGGGCTTAGCACCTGTGACGGGGTGGGCCGCCCCTGCGAGGACTACGAGAAAAGGGGAACTGTTACGCCAGACTGGTGGTCAGCTGTGCCTTTTTTACCCCTTTCTCTTCCTCTCCAGCAAACAACGTCTTTTCCAGAAGAGGAGTGGTCAAGCCCTGATTATGCGTACCCGTGGGGTGGCAAGGCGGATTCGGGACTCTGCACCTTTAACACGGAAAGCGACGTAGCAGAGACTCCGCCCATTACACTGCTCGACACGTCAAAAGAAGGAGGAACCAGGAAGACGCCGGAGAACGTTTCCCCGGAGGACGACAACGGTGAAGAGAGGAAGCAGAGGACGGTTCGGAGAGAAACCAGCCAAACGGAAGACGTCAAGCCAGGAGGCCAACGGTTCCGCGAAGCGCCCTGCCACGCTCCCGCAGGAGGGGCGTGGCTAACAAAGGTACGGGGCAAGGTTGCGGGCTGGGCGGGTTGGAGTGGATGATCCACTCACTGTTTTCCGCCTCACGTTTCCCTGCACCCCTTCCTCACTGGCACTTCGTCACCTCGCCTTGTATATACACTGTGACACCGACTCCCTCACCCCCGATCCCTTTACGAGTGTGAGAGAAACACTCCCCTGATACTTTTCTTTCTTCATCTTCCTTTTCCGGTGGGGCTATCCCGGACTCCGGCTGGAGGTCGACGGCGACCCCGTCATTCTGGCGGCAACTCCACCTGCACGTCGGAGAGCCAACCCGGACTTACCTGTATTCCCGAAAGGCGTTAGGACGGAGACCGATGAATTTGCCCGGATAAGACTTTCAAACAGGAGAAAGAAAGCCTATTTAAAAATAAAGCCCTCGTTAAAAGCACTTTTTCACTTCCTTCCCCCGTGATACCCACCCCGTTACAAGTGGTGTCAGAAGTAGGATCACCACCGAAGTCCGTCTGTGAACCCAAGATGGACGCCGTCATACAACACCTCATTAAGGGGCAGGAAAAACTAGAGTGGGCTGTTGAAAGACAATGGACCGCCGCTCAGGCCGACAGAGACTTGTTTAAAAATACGGTAACAGCTCAGTTGGAAAGTATGCAGAGAGCGGGACCAACCGCTACCGGCATCGTACAGGTGGAAACCAGAGGACATGTGCCCCACCCCTCAGGTATAGCCCTGCAGAAATATGTACCCGGGGACGACCCGGATGCATTTTTGATGAACATCGAAAGGGCGGCGAGAGCCCTAGGGTGGCCCGAAGAGAAGTGGCCATGTTTCCTGGCGCCCCTATTGACTGGCGAGGCCCAGTTTGCTTATCAGGTGGCCAATCCTGCAGGGAATGCCCCCTATCAACACGTCAAAAACATAATCCTGGACCATTTGGGGTTGGACCCCGAAGCGTATAGGGTCCGCTTCCGAAAGGAAAAGGGAACACCAGGAGAGAACCCTAAAACCCTGTTCTTCCATCTCAAAATGATGGCGGACAAGTGGCTGAAATCGGAGACCAGTACCAAGGAAGAGATATTGGCACGGATCTATCTGGAGCAGTTTATGGAGGCCCTCCCCTACGGGTCCCAGAGATGGCTGAGGCAACATTCGGGACTGACCATTGAACAAGCAATCGAAATGGCCGCTAATTATGCCAGAGCCCAACCCCGTGGTTCGGGATGGGAACCCGAGAGGCACCACAAAACACTGACGCCCCTCAAAACCGAGAAGCATGTGGCACAACCCAAACCCGAGAAAAAGGCACCGTTCCCGGCAGAACCCCACAAACCCAAACCATGGAGAATGGAACCGACGATGACCCGAGGACCGCAATGTTTTGAGTGTGGCGAATGGGGCCACATCGCCCGAATGTGTCCCAGGAAGCACCAGGCGGAGGAACCCATGGAAGTGGGCTATCTACCGAGAACCGTTTTGTACTCTGCTGAGATGGGGCCTTCCTTCTATGTGAGTATACAGATTAATAACCATGCGGTGAGAGCCTTACTAGACTCGGGGTGTAGGCAATCCGTGGTCCAAACCCACCTAGTGCACCCTAACCAATACATCCCCAAAACGAAGGTGCACATTCGATGCGTCCATGGCGACGTGAAGCCATACCCCCTAGCCCAGGTCACGATACGTCCGAAAGACAAAGCGGCCTGTATAGTGAGAGTCGGGGTAGTGGACTCCCTCCCTGAGGACGTTATATTAGGGGTAGACAACCCAGAGTTTCTAGCCTTGTTCAGGAAGGAATTGGCTGTACGGTCTGGGTCAGCGGCCTATCCCAAGCCTGCTCTTATTACATCGGATCCATGGATCATGGACCGTAACTTCAAGTTTGCCCAGACCGAAGACCGCTCCTTGTACAACGCCTGGGAGGCTGCTCATACCAATCAGGATAGCGAGGACACTCCTTATCCCAGGTTTGTGATACTAAAAGGCCTCCTATACCGGGAATCAAAGGCAGGGAGCGAACCCCAACTTCTTGTCCCTACGTCCTTCAGAGAACAGGTATTGTTTTTTGCCCATGCTCACATAACAGCGGGACACTCCGGTAAAGAAAAGACCACGGAAAACATAATTCGCCATTTTTTTTGGCCTGGTATCTATAGGGACGTGCAGGAGTATTGCAAAAAGTGTGACATCTGTCAGAGGAAGAACACTCACCGTCCTCCAGGAGCACCGCTTCAACCCTTGCCCATAATAGGGGTGCCCTTTGAGAGGGTGGGGATGGATTTGATCGGGCCCTTGCCGAAGTCCTCTAGAGGTCACCTGTATGCTTTGGTCCTTGTGGATTATGCCACCCGTTTCATTGAAGCTTTTCCCCTAAGAGCCCCGACAACAGCCAATGTCTCGGAGAGACTAGTCGAACTCTTTTCCCGGGTAGGCTTTCCAAAAGAAATCATTACGGATCAAGGGACTCCGTTCACTTCTCGCCTGATGAAGGAGGTGCGTAACTCCTTCGATATACAACACCTAAAAACTTCGGTGTACCACCCGCAGACCGACGGCCTAGTAGAACGCTACAATCAAACGCTGAAATCGACCCTGAAGAAAATGTTAACCACTGAAGGCCCATCATGGGACCGTCTGCTTCCTCTTGCGTTGTATGTGCTGAGAGCACAAAAACAGAGTAGTCTCGGTTGTTCTGCTTTCGAACTGGTGTACGGACGGCTTCCTAGATCGCTGTTGGAAATCACCAAAGAAACGTGGGAAGCACAGGAGACTGAAGACCAGAAATCTCTCCTCGACTATACAACGCAGTTAAGGGCACGGCTTGGGAAGCTTAGAGGCCTTGCAGACACTAATCTGGAACGACAAAGAGGAAAACAGAAACAGTATTATGACCGAGGCACTAAATTAAGGACTCTCAAGATCGGAGACTGGGCTCTGGTCCTTCTCCCCACTCTGGCCCAGAAAAAGGAGTGGATGGGGCCCTACGAGGTTGTAGACACCATAGGGAACACCACGTACAGATTAAAACTCTCCCCGGCTAAATGTCAGAGCTACCACATTAATCTGTTGAAAAAATGAATTGGACCCATTCCTAGGCCTAACATTCTGGCGCTCCCAGAGGGACCGGAGGTCCTTTCCACCCTCGAGGACCTAGTGGTCAACCCGGAACTAACCAAAACGATGAAAGCAGAGCTCTCGGCAGTTCTTCTTCCTTTGTCGTCAATCTTTTCTGACCTCCCCGGAAAAACCGACTTGTGGGAACACTGTATTGAAACGCTACCAGGCAGGACGGTAAAGCAACGGCCCTACCAGATCCCGGCAGCCAGGAGAGAAGACGTTAGGAAGGAAGTCAAGGACATGTTGAACCTAGGGGTTATTCAACCGTCTAGGAGTGAATGGGCTCCTCCAATAGTAATGGTCCCGAAACCGGACGGGTCCAAAAGATTTTGTATGGACTTCCGGGCCCTGAATGCCATCTCCACGTTCGACGCCTATCCCATCCCTAGGGTCGACGAGCTGGTGGAAAAGCTGGGCGATGCTGTCTACATCACCACCCTGGACCTCACAAAGGGGTACTGGCAGGTGCCCTTACGCGAACAAGATCGGAAGAAGACGGCTTTCAGCACAGAAGAGGGCCTGTTCGAGTTCACGGTCCTTCCATTTGGACTACACGGAGCACCTGCCACTTTCCAACGGCTTATGAACTGCGTTTTGAAACCCTATGCGTCTTTTAGCTCGGCCTATTTAGACGACATTGTGATTTATAGTAAAACCTGGGGAGAGCACCTACAACACGTGAAAACCATCCTGTCTGCCTTACAGACCGCGGGTTTACATGTAAACTCAAAGAAGTATCGAGCAGCGTTCACCAGAGTCAACTATCTAAGATACGTCCTGGGGGAAGGGACCATAGCACCTCAAACCGAGAAGATCAAAGCAATCAAAAACACCGGCTTCCCGAGCAACAAAAGAGAGGTACGAGCCTTCCTCGGCTTAATCGGTTATTACAGGCGTTTTATCCCTGGATTTGCTGCCGTCGCTGCCCCTCTCACGGACCTGCTACGGAAGAACGTCAGACCCAAGGAAATACAATCCCCGACCCAAGAGGCGAGGGACGCCTTTGACAGTTTAAAGCGGATAATAACCGGGGCTCCGGTTCTGGAATCTCCTGACTTCAACAAAACCTTCATTCTGGCAACGGACGCCTCGAACGTAGGTCTAGGAGCGGTACTCTCACAGAGAGGGGAAGACGGAGTGGAACACCCCATCCTGTATGCCAGTAGAAAGCTGTTCCCTAGGGAGAGCAAATATTCAACAGTCGAACGGGAATGCCTGGCGATAAAATGGGCCGTAGAGAAGCTGCACTACTACTTAGAAGGAAAGCCGTTCATCCTACAAACAGACCATGCACCCCTGAAATGGATGTATCGAAATAGGACTATGAACGCCAGGGTGTTGCGATGGTTCCTATCCCTCCAGCCCTATTCATTTGAGGTGCAACACAAGAGGGGCAAGGAACATGGTAACGCCGATTACCTCTCCCGTGCTTTTCCTCTCCCCGAACGGGAGAAGCCAGGGGGGGAGGTGTGTGACGGGGCGGGCCGCCCCTGCGAGGACTACGAGAAAAGGGGAACTGTTACGCCAGACAGGTGGTCAGCTGTGCCTTTTTTACCCCTTTCTCTTCCTCTCCAGCAAACAACGTCTTTTCCAGAAGAGGAGTGGTCAAGCCCTGATTATGCGTACCCGTGGGGTGGCAAGGCGGATTCGGGACTCTGCACCTTTAACACGGAAAGCGACGTAGCAGAGACTCCGCCCATTACACTGCTCGACACGTCAAAAGAAGGAGGAACCAGGAAGACGCCGGAGAACGTTTCCCCGGAGGACGACAACGGTGAAGAGAGTAAGCAGAGGACGGTTCGGAGAGAAACCAGCCAAACGGAAGACGTCAAGCCAGGAGGCCAACTGTTCCGCGAAGCGCCCTGCCACGCTCCCGCGGGAGGGGCGTGGCTAACAAAGGTACGGGGCAAGGTTGCGGGCTGGGCGGGTTGGAGTGGATGATCCACTCACTGTTTTCCGCCTCACGTTTCCCTGCACCCCTTCCTCACTGGCACTTCGTCACCTCGCCTTGTATATACACTGTGACACCGACTCCCTCACCCCCGATCCCTTTACGAGTGTGAGAGAAACACTCCCCTGATACTTTTCTTTCTTCATCTTCCTTTTCCGGTGGGGCTATCCCGGACTCCGGCTGGAGGTCGACGGCGACCCCGTCATTCTGGCGGCAACTCCACCTGCACGTCGGAGAGCCAACCTGGACTTACCTGTATTCCCGAAAGGCGTCAGGACGGAGACCGACGAATTTGCCCGGATAAGACTTTCAAACAGGAGAAAGAAAGCCTATTTAAAAATAAAGCCCTCGTTAAAAGCACTTTTTCAGCCTTCCGACTCACTTCCTTCCCCCGTGATACCCACCCCGTTGTTACAGCACCACAGCGGACAAGTTGATTATTGAAATCTAAATATAAATGTTCAATCAAACAAAGGAGCTCACTCCTCGTGGTCCACCGCACAATAACCACACTAATACACAAAAATATATAAAGAGGAGGCGCACCAAGAGAGTATAAATTCGTGTGCCAATCCAAATATTGAAAACCTTCAAATAACCAATCCTCAGGCAGTAGATTAATTTCAAAATATCTTCTTCTTTATTTTATCAATCACAGTTCATTTCATACTTGTTGTACTTATATTTCCAATAGCTGAGCTGCATTCCATAGTTTAAATCAGACTCCACATATTAACTCAGCCGACGCGTTTCGTCCTCAAGGGACATCATCAGGGCTGAAATCATAAGACAAATAACAAAAGATATATCAACAAAAAACTATTCTTATTGAGTCTTTTAGAATTACAATAAATGATCCACATTAGACCCATATATTGTTAATTCATCGTCAAAACATTATCTCCTGCTTATATCCATTCTACAGCATTTACTCACTCAAGATGAAGAAAAAAACTGTACACTTCAACTTTATATATGCCCTGTACTGGACTAATGCTATCATATTCTCACCCATCATCTGCCTCCCGATTTCTGTGTGAACAAGATTATTAAAAAACAACCAGATAAGTATGTTTATTGAAATAGAAAAAACTCTCATTAACCACATACCTCTAATTTATAGAAAACACGTGCTGTCTTGATAATCCTTGATCTCCACTTCTTTTAGCTCACTCTAGTTTTATTGCTACTAGTCTTGGCTATTGATTGCCAGTGGATAATCTGCAATTAAAGGAATATAGTGTAACTGTCTATGTTAGCCCAGGCGCTTTAGAATTCCATCATATTGTCCAAAAAGTTCTCGCCTAACATGCTACGCTGATCAATCTGTAATATTTCCTGCATGATTCATCGTAGTTGTTTTATGCGGATAATATCTAAGAGTATAATAAGGAAGAGCATTACTATGTCTTGCTAGAAAGAGTTACGGTCTAATTATTTATGCGACACGAGATCGGCCCTATGAATTCCCTTACTATTAGCGGGTGCTCATTGTTTAAAAACGACACACTGTATATTTCTGTACTTGCTCTCTAAAGTATCTTACTAGAAGCAACTCACCTAATATAACACACCTGTTTATATGTACTTGATTCTGTTCACGGAACCTTTTCTTCATGCAATTATTCTAAAAAAGAGAACCGACATTCATCCGATATAAAGCACTATGTTATCTATATATATTCCGTGTTGGATACATCACTCGCCCCTTTGAATGACATTTCTATCTCTGCCTGTGTCTTTACTAGTTACATTCTCCACATGTTCTTCCTGTCGTTGATGTGCTAAAAGGATACATCACCAAAGTACTCCCTATACTATCTTCAAGTTCTCCCTTATAACATTCAGGATGCCCAAGAAACACTCACTTTCTAAGTAGTTCGTTCTCCTTCAGCGCGGCCGGATAAATCCCGCTGATGTCCCGCTCTCTGCGGTTCCAACCTTAAGAAACAATCCTTGGCCAATCAGCACTCTTGTGCCAATATTCTTTCCACCAATAAGAGGTTGAAGTTTCAAGTCTGCCTTTCATACCCTTTTGTTCCATCTGTGGTCCGTTACTTCTTCTTTCCAATCACAATCAAACACCCTATGACCAATCCACATTGCTAAGTTCCCGTTTTCTTGGAAATGCTTAAAGCTTCCTCTCTATTCCGTTACCGGGTTAAACGTCACCCGTGATACTAACCAATCGTTAATTTCCCTGCCCTTCCATATGACCGGCTTCCTTTGTGTGTAGCACAGTTAAATGTTGCCTCACTATTCTACAGCATACTTCATGCATTTTTGGCGATCCTATGTAAATGTACACAAATCCGTCTTTAAATGAATATATAATAATAAATGCCACAGTCCTTTCCGACATATTTGCTTAAACTAATGCCCCAGTGAACCAACTCAAAACCTCCTTGTTAACCCCCCCCCCCCGGGGGATTATCCTACTACATATTTTAAGCATACAATCCAAAACTGTTATAATTCAGCAGCAAATTAAATGTGTTATACCAACTAATTTCCCCAATTTATTCTATTCACCAAGACTATTTACAAGACTCATTTATATCAAAGATTATTATCTTAAAACACTAATAATTATAATAATAAGTGCACGGTCTTTATGATTTTAGTCTGGGAACTAATGTTCCATAAACCAACTCTAAACCCACTAATTGGACCACCATGGGAGGACAATCATTCTGCATATCTTAAATGTGCAAACAGAGCTCCTAAGTTAAGTCCTTTGTAACGAAAGCAATCTAATGCTACTTCCGGGCTCCTTGAGATTGTTAAACAGACTCTTATCCTTTCATGTTAGTCTACACCAAAATCTTTTTTAGAAAATTCGTACTATCTTAATTCCTATTTTTATGTATACCAATACTTAGCTTATGACTAGTTGATTCGCCCCTTGTTGACATCAAAAATATAACCTGTTATTTTACTTAGACTTCCCTGGTGTCACAGGGAACTTACCCGGCTGTCTACCTTTAAAGGAAATAATGCAGTTCGTTGTCACTGTTCAAACCCTGCGACACTGTCCTACATCTGCTGATCCACTTGGCCTCCTGTTGTCTCAACAACCATTCCCAATCACCTCCTCTCACCCGAGGTACAATTTTTTGTAAGCCGTGAAACTTAAAACCTGTCTTAAAAGCGTGATTATTCTTCATATGTTGATATATTTGTGAATTCTCAGCTCTATTTATCACGGCTCGCCTGTGTTCCTGTATTCTTAGTTTTAAAATCCGCTTGGTACTACCTATGTATATTTTGGAACATTTGCAATGGAGTGCATGTATCACTCCAGTGCTATTACAGTTGATAAATACTATACTTCTTTTTAGTATTAAAACTGAATTCTTTAATACGATTTATACCTATCTCACAGACATTGCATTTTCCACATATAAAGAACCCTTTGGGTTGACTCTTAAGCCAATCGGTCCACTGTGTTCTTACTGGTTCTAGATAGTTGTTGGTGATCATGCCACCTATGGTGGAGCTTCTTCTATAAACCACTTTTGGTTTGTCTGTAACAACCCCTAGAAGACCTGGTACCCCTTTCAACAGATTCCAATTTTTATTAAACATTTTGTAAATCTGATTATGGTGGGCACTATATGTAGTTTGTTTTGACCTGGAGTATTCGTGACCTCGCCTCAGACTTAGACTTCAGACTCAGACTTCAGACTCAGACTTCTTTTCGAATATCCTCAATTAATTAACCAATCTAGATTCTAGTGCATCTAATTCAGAATTGAAATCCGTGTCTAAACCGCAATTTCACCGAATACGAATCATTTCCCCAAACGGAATACTATTCACTACAGACGCGGGATTGGGGCTATCTGCTCTTAAAATAGAATTCGTAGCAGTCTTTTTGCGAAATATTTTGCTGTGAATCTGATTACCTACAACAAATAATTCTATATCCAAATACTCTATCTTTGACTTATGACGGAGCATCGTCAAAGTCACATTGAAATCTTTATTGTTAAGGAATTGATGATAATCTTGCAACTCTTAATCCGAAGCTTGCCAAATGACCAAAACGCCAACTATAAAACGTCCCCAAAAAAATCTGATCTATCCATCTGGCGGCCCTTCTGCTCCAGACATGTTCTCTCTCGTACCAACCCATGAAGTGGTTGGTATAAGAGTGAGCAAACCTGGATACCATGGCCGTGCCTCTTATTTGCTGGAACCACTCCCCTTTAAATATGGAAAAAATATTTTTTAGAATTAGAGAGCTCATTTCAATAATCATTTTAGAATGCTCCTGTAAACTGGCACTTCTTTGACCTAAGTAATTGTTCAGAGCTTGTTCCCCTTTAACATTACTTATGCACATGTACAGTCTTACAACATCAGATGTCACAAAACTTAAACTTTCCTCCCAATGTAAATCCTGTGATTTATTTAACACATCCATGGTGTCTCTGATGTAAGCAGGCAAATTTACTACCAACGGTTTTAAAAACATATGAACAAATTCCGAGAGGAGTTCCGTTAGACTCCCTATGTTCGAAAGTATTGGTCTGCCCGGCGGATTTTGTAATCATTTATGTATCTTGGGCAAAACGTATATAAATGACTTTGAGATACTTAAATTCCTTCTCATCAATGAGCCCTTGTTCCCTCCGGTAGTATAACCTTTCATGTATCCTACTACCAGCTTCCTTCATAGGGTTGGAATTTAATTTAAGATAACATTCCGTCTCACTCAATTGTCCCCTAATCTTTAGACTGTAATCTTCCCTGTTCATTAGAACAATATTTCCGCCCTTATCTGCCTCATGAATCACTATACTAGTATCATTTTTCAAACTATTAATGGCCATCCATTCATCCTTAGATACATTTCCTATCACTCTATTCTTGTTGACCTCAATAATAATTGATCTTCAAATTTATGTACATCTTCCATGACATTGTCAACAAACATATGTATGGCTGCAAACTGTAATCCCTGGGGAACAAATTTTGAGGCTGGTTTTAAACCACTAGTACAAGAGTAATTTACAGGTATATTTAATAAAGAACAGATGGCTTGTTCACTGTATGTATCTCCCTCAGTTAAAGACAAAAGCAATTGTACATCTCTTATATGGGCTAAAAAAAAGTGTCTGATTGTACATTTTTGATATTAACACTCTTAGGTTTTACATTTTAAAAAACTTTTTCATTTCAATTTTCTTGCAAATTTAAATAAATCAATGTCGGTATCAGATACATTGCATTTAGTACTTGGTCAGAAGGATAGACCCCTTTGTAACACCGAGATCTCATGAACATTCAGCACTCCATTTCATAAATTCACAACTTTTAAATCCAAGTCCTGTCTGATGCCTTTTTCTCCATGTTATAACTCAAGGTCCCCTGTTGCTATTTCCACAGTTTGTCCTTTCTCCTTTGTACCTTTGGGTACAGTTGGCTGGTTGATTACCTGGGGATGCACCTGTGTCTCTCTGCTGACGCATATGTGCTATTGATGCTACATTTCATTGGGCTTTTGCATATGTGTGGTGTAGTTCTCACAGTATTCACTTTCTGCGTATGTGTATCCCTGTCATCCACATACGTATATCTCTTGGTAGTCATGGTTCTGTATATCTCTGCATGGTGACATCTGTCCCCTCACATGTCATTTTTGGCATCCACTGTGGTGCATGCTCAGTTGGTATGCTCTGACTCTGTTTTGTCCCTTCTCTGGGACTTTATCTTTTGCGGATCCTTGGGATCTTTGCAGAAGTCTATGGATTTTCTTCCATTATGCACTGACCAGTCTGGTTCGGTGATTTCCTTTCATCCCTGTCTGGACTAGAGAGGTCTCGTTCCGTCCTCTGACGGATTGTGGTGCCTTTGCCTCCCCTTGTTAATGCTCCTTTACAGAGCATAATGGGTCTGGTGTCAGCCACGCTGGCTTTGCTGTCCCCACTGTGTTTCCGTTAATGTTATTGACAGATTAGTTCACTTTGGAACTTGGTGGATTTCAGTCACAGACCCTCATCCAATAGGGTATAGCTTTGGTAGCTATTCTAAAGTTAAGGAATCTGCGGCAAGATGTCTCTAACAGATGAATGAGTTACTTACCTTCAGTAACGATGTATCTGGTAGAGATACAGTCTAGCCGGAGCATCCTTAAAGCCCATCCACCCTCCCCGCTTTGCGAGGACCTTTTCAGGTTGGGTTCTACCCACTTACCTCCTTACAGGTGGCCTTCGTTTTACTGCGGGGTAGCCTACTGCACTCCCCTCTGGGGCAGGGTGTCTCTCTCTGTTTTATCTGTTGCTTCTCCACCCTTTCTCGCAATTGGGTGGTGGGGTTTTATGACTTTCCATGCTCCTCCACCCTGGTTCTTCCATTGTGGGAGGTCAATCATGTTCTTATACCCTCCCTTCAACCTTCATCTATTTTTACCTGTCACTTTTGGGTCTCTTTGTCTATGTTACAATTGATTGGTTTGGGGCCTATTTGACTATGCTACAGTCAATAGGTCGTTTATGGGGTGTATAGTTACACTTTTTCTGTTGTAGAATTGTGATCAATTACCATGAGTCATATTGTTCAAGTCCTGTTGCGCTTTACAGTTACATCCTGTGGTTGCAGACTGCCAATCGTTTGTCATGACATTTATTCCAATGACATTTTGCCTCATACGAGGCATGGCTCTTCGCTTCTGTGAGACTGTTTCTAGGGGCGGGTACTCTGTTCTTTCCCTTCAGTCCCTTACAGAATAAAGTACTCTTTTTCTAACTTTCATGGGTCTGTTTCTCATCATTCTACGTTTCTTGTCATTGTTGTTTCAAAGGTTTTGATTTTTTTTGCCACACTATTTCCACTCTCTTACAGTTTTTGTAGTGGCTCTGCTTTGTGGCATGGAAAAGTTTAACAGTAGAAAACTGACATCTGCGCGCCGGGAGGTACTTATATGGCTCCATTGACGTCCTATCCATGGGCGAAGTCAGGATGGAGCAATGCGACGCCGTCCCCCAGCGCGCAGAGGTACTGCGGAAAATTCTCTGGATCCAGACTGACGCCTGGGAACATTCTAAAGTTAAGGAATCTGCAGCTAGATTGTTTCTCTACCAGATACATCATTACCGAAGGTATGTAACTCGTTCTTCAGCTCCTTTCTGATTGGCAGGTGGTTTTCAGTAGTCCTGATGTCAGTCTTTAATAGCTTTCCATATCCTGTAATTAAAAACAAAGATGGCCTGAATTCTGTCTTTTTCTTTCTTCCACATTTTTATATCCAGTCTGGAGATGTTCTAGCTCCTGTTACAGCACTGACCTTGAACTGACAGGGTGTCCGAACCCTGAAAGTAGGATAATTGGCTAGAATCATTGCTTAATTACATTGCTCCTTTTTTTCCTAAACAGATTTTATTGCTTTATTCTTTGTCGTTCCGTTCATTTACATTTGGATATGCATTCATCAGCAAATTGGTTACATACATTTGTGAAGTTGCATATTTTGACATACATCTGATATTTATCTTATAGGTAAACCTCCCTTAACAAACCCCATTCCCCATTCCCACTGCAGGTCATATCTGGACGTCAGTTATATGATGTGCCACAATTCTGATCAAGTTACTGCCTCCATTTAGTTTTCCGCAGTCTCACGCCAATATTTTAAACCACCTTCTTTATTGTATCTTGTTTTCACTCCACTAGGTGCTCTTTCTTTGTGCTCTCTCCAGATTTGTTATGCCCTGGGCTCTCCGGCGGGAATAGTAGGAAGGGTGAGGACTCGCCTGATTCTGGCTCCGGGTCTTTCTACTGAAGCTTCCCAGGCTTTGTCTCTTTCAATTGTGCCTATTCCCCTGTGTGCATTTCTAAGTAAAACACTTCTCTCACAACCTGCCCATATTTCCAGTTCCGTTTCCCAGCCAGCTATCCAAGGCCCATCGGGCATCTTCCTGCAACTCACAATTTCCCGATTGGCTAGTATAAAGGCCAGATCTTGGAATCTGTCAGTAACTCTTGTTTTAGAAGTGTGAGGAAATGGACCAAGGAGACAGTGAGCTAGCGCGCATGGAACCACCTGCTCAGTTACTTTCACCACTACAGACATGACCTCCCACCAGTATGTGAGCAGTGTCGGGCAGTCCCAAAACATGCGTAGCATTCCCGCCCTAGATTCTCCACATCATGGGCATCTCACATCCTCCCTGTGGAAGTATTGATTAATACATTCCGTAGTGAGATACACCCGGTGAAGAACATACAAATTAAATACATTGAATTGGGTGTTTTTCCAAATCGTTGGGATCTCTGTAAGTCTATTCTCCCAGTCCTTATCTTCCATAGAAATGCCCAAGTCTGTTGCCCAACAAAACACACAGGATGATGGACGGAATGTTGCCCAATGGCAAAACATTCACCCCCATATGCAAATCATTCTTGACCCTGTGCCTCATGGGAACATTCCAGCCCGAACTGCCAAGCCATGTCTTCCCTGGACCGGAATCAAGCATCCTAGGACCGGTTTCTGGCTATCAGCCGTCTTCAGCCAGGATAGCTTGACTCCAGTGGCTTAGTGAGCACGGGACCCACGTCTGGGCATACCCTTCCCACATAGGGTGAACAGCAAAACACACAGGATGATGGACGGAATGTTGCACAATGGCAAAACATTCACCCCCAGTCACATATCTGGGTTTAATCCATTGTTATTTTGCTCACCAAGCCACCCCAGTTCAGACATGGCCATATGCAAATCAGTCTTGACCCTGTGCCTCATGGGAACAGTCAAGCCCGAACTGCCAAGCCATGTCTTCCCTGGACCGGAATCAAGCATCCTAGGACCGGTTTCTGGCTATCAGCCGTCTTCAGCCAGGATAGCTTGACTCCAGCGCTCTCTCAGTGTTGTCAGGGATTGTAGGGAGTCATTACTGATCGCTCTATACAGGTATGTGACTGCCTTGTTCCTCCCCCCTGCTCTGCCTATATAAAGACGGGTGGAATGATGTTTGGGTTCCGGGGTGCCCATCCCCCAGTGACGTCTGATGGCCGCCATTATTACTATATTATAGAGCAGGAAATGACCCAGTCTGTCTAGAACTCCTCGAATGGA
Source organism: Lissotriton helveticus (assembly GCF_964261635.1). NCBI lineage: Eukaryota > Metazoa > Chordata > Amphibia > Caudata > Salamandridae > Lissotriton > Lissotriton helveticus. The sequence goes on along the minus strand of NC_136070.1, from coordinate 1,165,691,580 downwards.
AGGAGCTCCCCCTCTCTGTACAGGTCCCCCAGCTGGGTCTCTCCTGCCTGTAGCCAGTCCTCCCCTCCCCTTCATCGCTCCTTGTGTGGCAGGTTATGTGTTACCGTCAGTGGGGAGTGGTAGATCTTGACTCCCAGGTATCTCAGGCATCTTGCCTACCACTTGAGATGCCCCAATCCTTCAGGTGGGTCCCTACCCTCTACAAGTGGGAAAAGCCTTGAGTTCTGCCAATTTACTTTGAGCCCTGACAGCGTCCCAGACTCAGTCATCTTTTCTCTGGCCCCTTGCGATTCCACTCTTAGATTGTTCAGGAACAATAGCAAGTCATATGCATAGTGCACTTTGTGATGGATATGTTCCTCTATCTGCAGGCCTTGGTATCTGTTCTCTGTCCTAGCAAGGCATGCCAGCGGCTCCATGGCTAGAGCAAACAGCAAGGGTGAGAGGGGGGACCCCTGTTGTGTCGACCTCTCCACCCAGTAGTGCTCTAATATTCAGCGTCCAGTACGCACCCACTTAGGGTATTTGTATAAAGTAGTTTTAACCATCTTAGAATGCCCGGCCCCTCCGTATATGCTTCAAGACTGCATTTAGAACCCCCCATTAGAGACTATTGAAGGCCTTCTCTATGTCGATTCTTAAGACGGCTTAATCTCCCCCGCCGGCCCACTTGTATACATTATGGACAGCAATCGTCTTATGTTGAGGGCTGTGTTTCGGCCCAGAATAAACCCTGACTGGTCCAAGTGGACAATAGTAGTCACGAATTAGAGAAATCTTGTCGCTAGAATCTTATTCAATGTTTTAAAATTGAGATTGAGCACAGATAACGGCCTGTAGGCTTTACAGTCCAGGGGTGATTTTCAAAGCTTGAGGAGCTGGATCACTAGCGCTTCCCTCGTTGAGTGGGGAAGTGCTCCCTCCTCTACTGCCACCTCATACATCTTCACCAGTCTCGGGCCAACTCCTCTACATAAGAAGCATAAAACTCGGCAGAGAGCCCATTCGTTCCCGGGGTTTTGCCCTTGGCGAGTGCTTTAATAGTAGCCCTCACTTCTTGTGTGGTAATAGCTGCCCCCAGCGCCTGCGCACCATCATCTGTCATGGTGGGGAGGGTTAACGGGGCAAGGAAGGGCACCACCTCTCTCTCTACCTGTCTTCCAGTACTCCCATACAAGGTCATATAAAATTCCAGGATGGTGGAATGCAGCAGATAAGGCATCAGTGTGCCAGACATGTTGGTTAGAAATACACTCTGGTCTGTGTTAGGCCCATATATATTAATTATCTCCACATCTTGTTCGTCCAATCTGCCAGTCACCACACCATGTCGACCCGCTGGGTCAACTTAGGGGCCCATTAGGTTTGTCCACCCGCCATCCTGACGTAAAACGGGACCGCCCGCAATAAGGGCAGGGGTCCCGTGGGGGTAATTAGGATGCGCCCGCCACAGTGGCGGGCGCATCCCGCATTTTTAACATTGCGGCGGGCGGTGCTGAATGCTAAAAATGCACGTCACGCACTTCAATGCACAACGTGACGGGCGCCGTGCGGTGCCTGCCATGTTGTACATTGAACTGCAGGGGGGGTACTATAGGTACCCCCCATGTGCGCCCCCCACCTCCCAGAATCCCTGGGGCCCCGCAACGGGCCCCTGCAGGTGATTCCCGCATGCCGTTGCCGCCACGGAAAAGCAAGTTTCCGCTCACATCCTAATATGGATGGCGGTGTCTAACAGACACCGCCACCATATTAAACCCTTTTCCACCCGTTCGGCATGTCGACCGGGCGGAAAAGCTATAGTAATATGGCGGGGGAAATGGGTGGCGGGGGGGAAATTAAGAAAGTGGGGCGATCCGCCTGACATCCTAATGGGGCCCTAAGTCTCCTGTGTGTTGGAAGGAGACTCCCACTCTAATCCAGATCAACACCCCTCTGGTGAATGCTGAGTATGAGGTGTAATATGCCTGTCTTCACCATCTGGGATGTAAGGCAGCCCCCTCAGTGGCCAAGACATGTGTTTCATGTAGGTAGGCAATGTGAACCCCCCTCATATTGTAATAGGAGAATATTTTATGGCGCTTGCCCATGGTATGCATTATCCTAATGTTCCAGTTTATGATTTTTTATGTCGTGGTGCTATCCATTGATGTAGCGTATGTAGGGAATGTTTCTCTCCCACATGTGGATACCCCCCGGGCAAGAATCTGTGTGTCCACTACTACCTCCTAGCATCTCAGTGCCTGGAATATATCTCCTGCAGTTTCCCCAACTAAGAACTTTATAACCCCCAAACTCCCACACACTCCTGACAATCTCCCCCATCCAAACTATACCCAATCTGTGCAATCAAGTAGAATTACATTTGAGGAGGTTCGTGCAAAACACGTAGGTGAAGAGTAAGCTCACTGTCTCCTTAGTCCAGTGTTCCCAGCGTCGGTGATGAGTGACAGACCCATGGGCCTAGGTAAGATAGTGTCATCTGATGTTTCATAGCCCCTTCTCGATACTTGCTTGCAGGAAATAGTTTAGATGAAGTTGTCCGCTGTTACGGGGTCCCCACTGGGAGCTCTTGGCTAAGGCCTTCCAACATACTGGAGCTATGGTCAGAGTCCGAGTCCCTGGACTCTTCCTTGGTTAATGAGGATGTCTCTTTAGTTGCTGAGGTACTAAGCGATGCGACTGCCGCCACTTCCTTGTCCCTCTCCTGTTGTGCATCAGCCTTGGAAGGGGCAGCCAGTGGTCTCCCATCTTCCTCTCTCGCCGTTCTTGAGGAATCTGGTCTTGCAGTTGGGGGCCCTGCTGATCAATCCAGTCCCATACCTCCTGGAGCGCGTTGAAGAATCGTGTCCCTGGTATAGTCACTACCCTGAGCAGCGCCGGTAATATCATCGAGTTCCTATTTTAAAAAGTTATCTCTTTGCCGCTAGAAAAGATGCACGTTCCTTATGGACCTCCTTAGAGAAATCTGGGAAGATTCTGACCGTACTGTTGTCTACCACTAGTTGACCTTTCAGTCGAGCCTGCCGGAGCACCTGATCCCGGTCTTTGTAGAACAGGAATCTTGCCACCACTGTTCGCTAGGGCTCCCCCCCAGTGGATGGGGCTTCACCGCTACTCTGTGGGCCCATGCAAACGCAAAATAGGGAAAGTCCTTCCTCTGCAACTGCCTCCCATATCCACCACTGTATGTATCCAGCCATTTCTTGGCCTTTCGTTTTTTGGGGGAGACCCATGTTTCTCAGGTTTTTGCAGCGGGATCTGTTTTCCATGTCTTCTGTCCTGAGCTCTGAGGTGTGTACTCATGCTTCCATCTCCGCTAGTTTCTCCACCATAGAGGTCAGCTTCAGTTCTATGCCTGCTATGGCACTCTCATGGTGGTTACTTGTGCCTTCTCAGATCCTCATCCCAAGGAAATTTCCTAATTCCGCGTTTCAAACTGACGAGAATGGGTGGACGCTCCTTCTCTTGCATTGCCCCTAGGCTGTGGAACTCTCTTCCGGTGACATTGAAACTTGAACCATCTTTGATGAAATTCCGCAGTGACCTCAAAACCTGGCTCTTTCCTCAATAACAACTGCGATTTGTAAACACGTTTCTACTGGCGCCGGGAGACCCCCTGTGGGTAGCTGCGCGCCCTATAAATCCAACTACAAATACACAAAAAAATCCTCTCTGAGGGTGTCTATTTTACTTTACATGGCTTTCCTTGAGGACTCAATGGCCTGGAGGTTATCCTGAAGTGTAGTGCCGACAGGAGGATCTCATTGGGTTGTCTGTCCATGCCCCATCCCAGCTCGGGGCTCGCCATGTTTTCCGACCCAGGTCCAGTTGCTCCGGGTCCTGCTTCCTGGTGTTTTTCCCCATTATGGGCCTTCTGTAGGGCGGTGTCTCTTGTCAGTAACAGCGCAGTCCCTCTGCAGCTCTCCACCCTTTTGCTTGATAATCTGCTCTGCTGGTTCTCAGGATATAGCTGGACTGTATAAGGGAGGGCCTCTAATTGTGCTGGAGACCCAGTACTCGGAGGTTGGGCCCTTAGGGACCTCTTCAGGATATCAAAGCCCCCCAAGCCACTATTTTCGTGAGCAGAGTAAGTAGGCCCGTCCTCAATTCCTCCCCATCACTTAGGGCATTCATTTCATAGGCTCCATTTGCCCTTTTATGGTAGGGGGTTGAGGTGCTCCCTCTGTCTGAGAGATTGGCCTCTTATCGCGATAGGTACCGCTCTCTCTGCGTGCGGTCGGACGGCCACTTCCTGGGTACCACATCCGCCCCCTCTTAGCTCTTTCAGAGGCCCGTACACAGACAACCCCATGCGTACTGCACGCAGCTCCCAATGTCGGTTGAAAGTGGAGCTAGCAGCCCATCACTCAGGATCAGCCATCAGGCCAGTTCCTCCAGTGTAGTTTCAGTGAAGTTCCCCTCCTCACCTGCAGTCTTCACTTGTCTCAGGCCTCAGTGAGCAACATAGGCCTCACGCTTCTGCTATGAAAGGGTCCCCGTTCCCAGAGACCTTCGCCTTCTTCCGTTCTGGGGCAGCACCTTTCAACGCAGCGGCCGCTTTTTCCTCTTCCGCCGGACACCTCGGAGGCCCTCTCTCAGCAGCTTGCTGCGTTGCCCACAGTGCTCTTTGTGGCCAACCGTGATCAGGCTCTGACCTCACATCAGCACTCCCGTCACCCCCGTATGGGCAACATTTCACCAGAGCAACCCTCGGCGGGGTCCTTCCGGGAGCATCCAGCCTCAAGGCTCCTTGGTAGTGCTCCAGTAGCGGCCTATTCAGATCCTGCGGGTGTCATCTTGACTGTTCTCCATTTGGCTTGTCTTTGCCGCAATGGCTGGTCTTTGTGCTCCAGGCACCCATTCTATTTACACCTCAGGGTCGTCCTCTGCTCCCAGGGGCTAAAACCTCATGTTGGGACCCTCAGGTTCCATCAGCGCACTCAGGATGGCACTGGACAGGGGCTCGCCGCCAGGAGCCCAGATCGATTCTCCCTTCTCCCTACTCCATCAGCCTCAAGCCACGCCCCCCCTCCCCTTTCCTCCTTCATATTCTGTAACAAATAGGGTTGAATTCCTATTGCTTTTGTCAGGACAACTGTCAGTGATGTAATTGAGTTTCATCTCGATGTTTGGACATAATTATTGAGGATAACATTTGTGATCAAATATATAAATTACTAGTCTTGAGTCACAGGGTATGGTGCATTGATCCTTATATTTTTATAGCCTGGCAAGTTTAAACTAGAATCGAAAAACATCAAAATGCACTATTCTTTTTTTGCTTTTTTAATCATTTGTAACATTGTTGGTATAACAAAAAATGTAGGGGTACCCATCATCCCATTTAGATGCTAGGTTTATCTAAAGTACCGTTTGAAATACTTAAAACCGTGCTTAAGTGGAACACAAGGTATTTTCAGCCTAAGAGACATATGTATTGCAAAAATATTTTTACATGAATGTACTTATTATTTATAAACCTTACACATATGTCGCAGTTTCTTTAGCAATATAATTGTTATAATGTTTATTTTGCCTATGATCATTAAGGGTAGATTATTCGACTAAATATAACTTAACAAACTTTTTTGTGAATTTGACCTAAAGCCTGAAAGTGCTTATATTTTTATTGGCTTGCTTGAAAAAGTCATAACATGCAGAGTTTTGGCTTTGCTTGAAAAGTCAGAAAATGCTGATTGTGGCTCTGCAATGTATATAACTATATTATCTGCATAGAAGTAATTTTAAAGATAATATTAGGTGCATGACTAATGAGACCGACCCATAATTTGCTTTACTATGAGAACAAATAGTTCCATGAAGTCCAGCGATAATGGGCAACTCTAATTCAGACCCCTTCCAATATCAAAATCATGTAATAGATTAATATTATTGCCGATACCCTCTATTGCTGTTCGGTATATTTTTTTAATTTGACATACCTGAGGTATTAGAACTGCCTTATGTAATAGTGCCTATATTGTTCCATCTCACTAAGTCAACGGACTTCAGCATCTCGAATAGTAGTGGAAAAATATTTCCAAATTCTAAGCAATGTCTCCGAGTCTAATCACAAGATTTGCCTGCATAGACATTGAAACTTGGTTTGAAATGTGAGCTGCTGTTCACTAGTTCTCATTGATGTCACAGAGTTCAATCTACAAGCAAATTTTTTATCATCTGAATTTAGCAAGAATTTTGGACAATGCCATTTACAAATGAGAGGCTCTTTGTCTTTTTTTCTTTTTTAGGAAAACAGTGTTGTTTGCTGAATACCTGGGTGCATCAGACGGTCTTCCTAGCAGTAATTCTCCGCCGAATAAGTGCAATGATAGAGCGTATTGAAATTCCCTTTGAAGATCATCAGGTTTTGGGGCTATATCATCCGGTAATTAATTATTTGAAGTTGGGATTTCTTTGTTTATTGCTTTCTAGTCGATACCTCTGTGACTGTATTGAATAATGAACTCGATTTCTGTCCAATAATTAGATTCATATTGCGAGAAGTCACCCAATTTTGTATATAAAGTTAAATTATGTTTTTTTAACACTATTCTTTCATTTCATTGGAAGATGGGGTAAAACTTGTGAACACACTCACTCTGTCAATCAAGAATCCATGTGGGACATGCAACTGGCCTTTCTTCCTATTCCTGGTCATGATTTCTTTGAGAGAAAATGTAGGAAATCGATACTTTCTGTACTGTGTTAAGCTCTGGACATAGAACAAGTTAACTCTGACATTAAGTTAACTACAAATTTGGCTACAGTGTCATTGATCTGCAGCTAGGGAGTTTAAGATTATCTTTGACTGCAATAACAATTATTCCCGTTCTAAGGGGTGAAGAGGTAGAGTTGTTAGTTAGTGACTTCCATGGCCTGTGGGAGTTTTGCCTCGTTTATTGTGTCATTCTTTGAGAGCCCCGGCATGATTTCCGTGACAGGAAATCTACAAATCAGAACTGAGTTAAACTCTGGTCAAAGCAAGTGACATTACAATACTATCATGTGACATTACTATACTATTACTCCATTCAGGGACGCCCACACAAAAAATCCTTTATTTGTATTTCATAAGAATTACTTTCTGCAGTTGCCCTAAAGTCCTAGTTTCTAGATTCCAAGAGACTACCCGGAATAAAAAACTAATTTTGATTAGCATTACTCCCAAGAGATAGAACGAAGACTTGACTTTGAGGTTGTGACACTTATTGACGATTTACGATTGCTGCATTAGATGAGAGAGAATGCTATGGGTATCTCATTACCAGAGCTAGCATTTATAAATTACCATTACGGACTACTTGTTTCTCATGTAATCATGTAACCCACTGCATCTGTGACCCGGGACATATATCTTTAATATGTTTGCATGGTCTTAACAGATCAAAAGACAGAATATAATTCTTCCTTTCCACACCTGCTGCAGTAAGATCTTTATAAGATGCTACCACTAATATGTAGGAGACACTGCAGGAATGCCAAGCCCGTACTCTTTACCTTGTAGGATTGCCCTCGTTACAACTGGACCCTTAAGAATTGGTTAACACTCTTGGGCAATAATTGCCATTTTTGTATCTAACCTGCTTTCAACTGATATGCACCAAAGATTGATAGGATGGGGGCAGGTGTAGGGGGTACATATATCTTCCTCATTACTATAGACTGGGGTCGATGAATAACCTTTAGGAAAAAGCAAGAGTGTGCAAGAAAGGGGTGCTTTTGATGGAATTAATTTGGAGGTAGGCTGCTTTACATTCTTTATAGATGATTTACTTGATCTTATGCAGTAGTGGACCGGATATGTAGTCGTCCTGCTCACATACAAGTGCTAAAGCTTTTTGTAACTATTCATTTTGGATATAGTTGGATGATAATGGGGAGCTTTCCACCACACTCCATCCTCCACTTCACTCTATGCTATGGTGGTAGAAAAGCCCAGTGGATTCTATTCTGGATTTGTCATTCGAGTGGAAACGAGGGGATTGTATTTACCATGTGCAAAAGGTATATTTTAACTCCAAATGTGGGGAAGATGTGGTCTAGTGGATTCCCCTGTTGAATAAATTGCCTGGTCTTGAATAAATCAATTTACCTCCTTGAGTCTGATTATGGATTTCTGTCAAAATTAGGAAGTCTCTTTCGACAATTCAGTTTGAAGTGGTTATGCAAGAAAATAGACTAATTCAAAATGTGAATGAAGGCCCTGCAGGGATATTGCATGTAGGCCATTGATCAATAATGCCAAGATAGCTATATATATTATTATTGATGAGTTATAGTTTGTAAGCATTGCTGTCTAGATTGCTATTTCATTCTCTACCGAAGAAGCCAATACTCAAAGTAATGCAGACTATGTTGCTTGTTTCTGACTGGATTATTGACTGGTTCAATATGTCATTTATTGTATTTTAGACCGTTGAGAAGATGAAATGAGAGCATTAAAAAGTGTGTACCCACTGGTTTTCCCTGCATGTCTCAGATATTTTTTGTGGCGAGTCATACAAAGCTGGTCTGCCTAGCTTAATAAAGATGTCCCATTTGAATGCCAGCCATTTAATTGACCTCCACCCTTGAAGCTGCATTCAATCCACGAGTATCTCCCTGTTAAAATGATTTGCAGGTCTCACCCATGTGGTGAGCAACCTAAGGGAGGAACATCCTTTACAACGCAACTTTTACCCCGCACTACCATTACAACGCAAACATTACAACGCAAGTCATTACAACGACTTGCGCTGGAGGGCGCTGTAGGATAGGGAATAGCTTAATTTTCTATCCAACACCTTCCCTACTATCCATAGGGACTGGAGTTGGAATAGAAAATTAAACTATTCCACTATCCAGCGCCCCCCAACGCAAGTCGTTGTAACGACTTGCTTTGTAAAAACTGCGTTGTAATGGCATGTGTGGTATAAGCATGCGTTGTGATGTCATACAACCACCTAAGGAGGGGGGGGTGCAGGGTAGTAGGATCTGACATGTAGGGCAGCCCTAACTCCCTATGAACATAAAGGCGGGAGAGGATATTGGTACTGTCAAAAGACTTCTACAGAATCCATTCTTCTCCACTTGAAGCTCCCTTGGGTCTACAGATACCCATACGTCATTGCCGAATGTGGCCAAAGAGACCGATTTAGCCTGGTAAATTTTAAAGCACCCAGAGTTTTACTACCGATGTTGGAGGAGAAGGAGAAAACTGCCCCAATAGAGCAGGACAGGGATAATCTTTTAGATCTTATCAAACGAACCCAGGTTGATCGTTCATCAAAGACCACACCTAAGTATGTGTAAGTCTGAACCCTGGTTAGCTTGTGGCCCTGAGCATCAAAGGAACTTTACTTTGTCCTCTAGGGCCCAAAACCATCATCAGAGATTTACTATAGTTGGTTGAGTGGTCGAGGCTGTTGATATACGTGACAAAACTGTCAAGCAGTGTCTGAAGACCCAGGACAGTTCTCGCCAGCAAAACAGTGTTGTTCGCATATAACAGCGCAGGGATGTTACGGGCACCTGCTCGAGGACAATCCACCTGCCTGTCTAACAGCCTGCCCCCCCCCCCCCAAATCATTCACATACAAGGTGAACAGCAAAGGGGTAAATGTACAACCCTGTATTACCGCACTCTTTAAGGGGAGGGAACTAGTACAAGACCCATCTGAGTTATATCGGATGCCTGCCGTCATATCAATGTTCAGCTCGCTGAGAAAATAGACGATGTGCAGTGGATGCACAAATTCACTGAGCCGGATCTGGTGGCTCAGTGGACTAATGGGTCCACTGCAGGGGCCTGAGTTCGAGCTCAGGGTCACAGGTTCAAATCCCAGTGGGTCCACTCAGCCTTTCATCCATCTGAGGCTGATAAAATGAGTACCACCGAGTTGGGTAATAATAAAAAACTGTTATTCAGCGCCAAGATACCCAAGGGTGAACGTGCTTTACAAATACACGTTATGTTATGTTACGTTACCTATGTTCATTCCCATGTCCAGCAAGATGGGCCATAACTGGGATCTGTTTACTCTGTCAAAGGCAGAGGTCAGATCCCTAACAGCAATAAACAGTGACCTGGGTTTCGCCACAGTATCCTTGTTGATTAGTAGAAAAATGATTAGGCATTGGTCACACGTCCCTATACCCGGGCGAAACCCAATCTATAGATCTGAATAAATTGAGCAGTCCTCCGGCCATGACATCGCTCTCTCCAAAATAACCCTGCCCTTCACATTGACTGCCGAATCAATAATAGAGATTGGCTTGTAAGAGGTCAGCTGGTCTCTGGAGCCCATTTAGTATAATGGGATAATGGCGGACTGGGACCCGGAAAGTGGGAGGCCTTTGCGTATTGCAAAGTTAAACATACAGGTTAGAATCGGTCCCAGATCTCAGGTGATATCTTAAAGAGGTCAGCAGGGATCCTGTCTGGTCCAGGAGCCTCATGGCCAGTCTATAGCGAGCATGACCTCAATAACATTAAATTTGGGATTGCATTGATGCCCAGTTAACAATGATGGCTCATCCTGAACACCACTGTCCTGAGAGTTATAGATAACCTCAAAATGCTCAATCCACTTCTCCAGAAGGATATGTGAGGAAGTGAGGTGGGCCCCGTTATCATTAAATTAACGATGATTAACACCCTTTCAGAATTTACTGTTATCGTCCCTAAGAGAGGTCTCCATGAGATCTGCCCAAACTTCCTCTTTAATTGCTCTCTTCCTTGAGTCTAGCACCTTTTTGTGGGTAATGCGTATACTGGCTATTTGACACCGGTCTTTGGGCTGAGCTTTGAGTGTGAACATTAATAATTTATGAGCTTTTGAGCCATCTTTGTCAAACCAACAGGGATTACTATTTGCTACTGGTTTAGAGGGGAGTGATAGCCTGGCTTTAACATCTGCCCCAATCATTGAATAAGCATTCAGGAAAACACTATGTTCAAATAAGTCCCCCAGACAAAGATCAAATCCTCTTCGCTTGGCATTCACAAGGCCTTTCAAAAAATCCCCTCGAACAATCTTCGACCACATCAGTCTTCGTCCCTTATCAGTGGCTACGCCCTCCAAATGGTTAAAAACAACCTAAACCGAGGCTCTAATATACAAGTTGGTAACACTATCAGAAATACAATAGTGATCACTAAAACCAAAGACTCACGCCAAAATGCTCTAAAGAATTCTGCAAAGATACAGAAGTAAAAATAAAATCTATTGTGCACTACAAGCTTCGTACACTAAAAGTAGGGGCAAAACTACCATCTGCGCTTTAGAACGGTTTGTTCATGCCACTTTCTAAGTTAAATTCTAAAAATCATTTATTCAGAAAGTTGCCCACTTGACTGTTTTTCGGGTGCAAAAAATCATTATTATGCACTTAATTACATGGGACAAAAAAAGTGTGGGCAGGGGTGAGTATTAAAATCTCCCACTAAAATAAATCCTGCTTTTACATTGCTACATGTATCCATGTTCAACAATTGATCCCTTAGAGTGGAAAGTGTGTTGCAAAAGGAGGGACAAGTATTTGCATTATAAAAGTCGAGCAAAAAAAAATCTCCCATCGTAGGGAGGTTAGCATGAATACTTGCAAATTGGCTGAACTACCTGCCATGTGCTTGATCCTACAGTTAAGGGAAAGAGAGAACAGATGCCACAAACCCCTCTTTGGGTGTCCTCCTAGTGAAGGTACTGCAGGATTGAAATATGATGTATATCCCACCAGAAAAAAAGGAGCCCTCCACATCTCACATCTCCTGTAGGCATACTAAGGCGAATGAGCTAAGAAACTCCAGCCAGTCGGGGTAATTTATTTTACTATATATGCCTGACACATTCCAGGAGGCTAACCTGAGGGGGGCCAACAGTGGTGTCTACCTTAGTTGTGTCAATTTCTGGGATAACAGTAGTCCTACAGCCATCATCCACTACTGTGGTGCGATTTACACCAATGATGGTCTCCACCTAGCAGCTAGCATCTTAATATTCTGAGCAGCGGGTATCCCAGCACAAGGTCCCCTACTGATGCAACTTCTTGTCTGGCCAACAAGACCGTCCCCTTTTGTTGAGGCGATCACCAGAACCATTATTAATCAACATTTAGGGGCCACACTAATCTGGACCACAAAGTACTTAATTCTGTGAGGACCCTTGTTCAGCTATCTGGGTCAACACCCTATTAACCCCAATCCAAGAGCACTCCAAGGTGGGGAGCATCTCAAGGTTAAAACCTTGCCGTCAGTCAAGTGCATCTGCCCCAGAACCTCAAATATATGAGAGGTGTGTATAACCAAGTCACTAATCCTGGGTGGCCTTATAGCCCCAATACAGGTGCGATTGGTTCTATCCATGATTGAGTTTAAACTACCAGCGGGCGATAAAACTATCCAAGAGGAAAAGCCCAAATAATGGAGGCACAGAAAGGCTGCCTAGCAAGATTTAAAATCATTGAGACAACTCTGGGACAGTTAAACTTAATGACTACACATTCCCCTATGAAAGGTTGTGGGAGTTAGTCCAACCCAGTCCACCCTCCGGACCAAAATAAGCCAAAGTTTGCTCTTCGTTACCCAGTTGGGAATGCCAGTGGCTAACTTAATTTTTTAGGCTGGAATAGTCTTCTCTAACCCCTTATTTTAATGGTGGAACACTATTGAGTACCCCAACATAGGGGTCCGAGTCAGGAGAAAGACTGGGAACTACTCAAGAGGGTCCCGGACTGGCTTTGCTACCTGTAAAATCTGAGTCCCCCTGAGATCACTGGTTTACTCCTGAGACAAAGCAAACACAAGGAGATGATGAATGGAGCGCTAAAACTTTTCAGACACTCACCCCCAGTCACAGATCTGGGTTGAATCCAACATGATTCTTTAGCTCACTACACCACCTCAGTTCAGACCAAGGTATACGAAAATCAGTCTGACCCTGTGCCTTATGGGAACAGTCCAGCACGAACTGCCAAGCCAGGTCTTCCCTGAACCGGAAACAAGCATCCTGGGACAGGTTTCTGGGTAACACCCTTAAACAGCCAAGCTAGCTTGAATCCAGTGGCACAGTGAGCTAGGGACCCGTGTCTGGGCATACCCTGCCAACTTAGGGCGAACAAAGCAACACAAGGAGATGATGGACGGAGCGCTGAAACGTTTCAGACACTCACCCCCAGTCACAGACCTGGTTGAATCCAACATCATTCTTTAGCTGACTTCGCCACCTCAGTTCAAACCCAGCTATATGCAAACCAGTCTTGACCCTGTGCCTCATGGGAACAGTCCAGCCCGAACTGCCAAGCCAGGTCTCACTGGGGTCAAGCTATCCTCACTGATGAGGGCTGAAAGCCCGAAACCGGTCCTAGGATGCTTGTTTCCAGTCCAGGGAGGACCTGGCCTGGCAATTCGGACTGGACTGTTCCCATGAGGCACAGGGTCAAGACTGATTTGCATATGACTGGGTCCAAACTGGAATGGCATGGTGAGCAAAAAAAAAATGATGGATTTAGGCCCAGATCTCTGTACTGGAGTGACTGTATGACATTGTTCTGCATTCTGTCCATCAATTGTTCTTTTTTCATTTGTCACCCCTTGAGGGACGGGTATGCCTAGACGTGGGTCCCGTGCTCTCCATGCCACTGGAGTCAAGCTATCCTGGCTGATGAGGGCTGAAGGCCAGAAACCGGTCCTAGGATGCTTGTTTCCAGTCCAGGGAGGACCTGGCCTGGCAGTTCAGGCTGGACTGTTCCCATTGGGCGCAGGGTCAAGCCTGATTTGCATATGGCTGGGTCCAAACTGGATTGGCATGGTGAGCAAAAAAACTATGGATTTAGGTCCAGACCTCTGTACTGGAGTGAATGTATGACATTATTCTGCATTCTGTCCATCAATTGTTTTTTTGCATTTGTCACCCCGCGTGGGACAGGTATGCCTAGACGTGGGTCCCGTGCACTCCATGCCACTGGAGTCAAGCTATCCTGGCTGATGAGGGCTGAAAGCCCGAAACTGGTCCTAGGATGCTTGTTTCCAGTCCAGGGAGGACCAGTTTGAGCTGGACTGTTCCCATTGGGTGCAGGGTCAAGACTGATTTGCATATGGCTGGGTCCAAACTGAAATGGCATGGTGAGCAAAAAAACGATGGATTTAGGCCCTGATCTCTGTACTGGGGTGAATGTATAACATTGTTCTGCATTCTGTCCATCAATTGATCTTTTTGCATTTGTCACCCTGAGTGGGACTGGTATGCCTAGACGTGGGCCCCTTGCTCTCCATGCCACTGGAGTCAAGCTATCCTGGCTGATGAGGGCTGAAAGCCTGAAACCAGTCCTAGGATGCTTGTTTCCAGTCCAGGGAGGAGCTGGCCTGGCAGTTCAGGCTGGACTGTTCCCATTGGGCGCAGGGTCAAGACTGATTTGAATATGGCTGGGTCCAAACTGGATTGGCATTGTGAGCAAAAAAACCATGGATTTAGGCCCAGATCTCTGTACTGGGGTGGATGTATGACATTGTTCTGCATCCTGTCCATCAATTGTTTTTTTGCATTTGTCACCCCGAGTGGGACTGGTATGCCTAGACGTGGGTCCCGTGCTCTCCATACCACTGGAGTCAAGCTATCCTGGCTGATGAGGGCTGAAAGCACGAAACTGGTCCAAGGATGCTTGTTTCCAGTCCAGGGAGGACCAGTTCGAGCTGGACGTTTCCCATTGGGCGCAGGGTCAAGACTGATTTGCATATGGCTGGGTCCAAACTGGGTTGGCATGGTGAGCAAAAAAACTATGGATTTAAGCCCAGATCTCTGTGCTGGGGTGAATGTCTGACATTGTTCTGCATTCTGTCCATCAATAGTTTTTTTTGCATTTGTCACCCCGAGTGGGACGGGTATGCCTAGATGTGGGTCCCATGCTCTCCATGCAACTGGAGTCAAGCTATTCTGGCTGATGAGTGCTGAAAGCCCGAAACTGGTCCTAGGATGCTTGTTTCCAGTCCGGGGAAGACCAGTTCGAGCTGGACTGTTCCCATTGGGTGCAGGGTCAAGACTGATTTGCATATGGCTGGGTCCAAACTGGAATGGCATGGTGAGCAAAAAAGCGATGGATTTAGGCCCAGATCTCTGTATTGGGGTGAATGTATGACATTGTTCTGCATTCTGTCCATCAATTGTTCTTTTTGCTCCTGAAATTACACAAATAGGCCAACAACTTTGTGTACCCTAAAACATCCAACCATGAGGGCTGGGCGGGCAAGTTTGCCTGACATCCAGATACAAGTAAACTTTGAGAAGGCAACTTGGGGAGCGATAGAATTTCATCATTAGGTAAACCAGATGCACCTGTAGAACCCTGAATATATTCCCTCACTAACTTTGACCCTGTCTGCCCTGTCCCCCAAGATGCATGGCTCACGGGGCCAGACACTGCACCTGGAATTGACATGTTGGCTTTACAAAATAAGATTAAGTTATTTAGACTGCTCTCAATAGTGGATAGTTTCTAAAGACATTTACCAACTGCTGTTGCTGAGTCTATCATTAATTAGACCTTGGAAGCAAAGTCCTCAAAATTAACATTAACAGTGGGATCACTAGTTGATTTATGACCATAGCTCTTTATGGTTGATGAAAGTGCAAGTCTGCCTTCGGCTTTGGGCCCTATCTGCATCACAACTGCATCAGGCTTGCAACCTTTTTCCGTTTAGATGCCGGGGGACCACAATCAACCAGGGAATTCCTGATCACTGTCACAGACTTAGACTCCGATGGGTGAACATCTGTAATAGGTAATCAGTAAAGAGAGAAAGGGTATTCGCCTAAAAAGGCAGGAGAGGGACTCCCTGTCCCCTTAGATATATCAATAAACAACAAAGAGGGAGTTACACCTGGGAAGGTATACTCAGCCTCAGTAGAGGCGAGTCTGTGTGTTAGCCACAATCCAAAATGAGGACATCCTTTGTCCTTAAGAAGACCCCTCACTCACCAACCTAGTTGGTGACATGCTTCATCATCGGGGTCCCACCCGGACAGCCGAATGCCATCCAGGTGTGCTGCGACACCTGATTACAGTGGAGCGGGTTTGGTTTTTTTATATGTGAAAGGGAAGAGCTAAGTGTTATTAAAAATATCCGGAACTGCCCACTTACGTGATTTATTCTGGGGTGTTTCGGATATAATAAAAAAAGAAAGAGAGCACCTGTTGCCCAATTAGGAGAGCTGTCGGTGAAAAACTAATGGTCGTGTGGGATAAAAGATATGGTCTACATGTTTCTACCTATGTGTCATATTTAACAGGTATTCGTCAGGACCTTAATGTGCTTACGGGACGGTATGCGCACGCTAAGGCGCACCCTATCCTCGTAAGTGTCAGTGGGAGAAACAAAATGAATCTCCGGATAAAAAGTTTCTTCTTTAGTTTGTGGAAAAAACTAGGAGCTTTTGTATTCAATGGAGCACTCGCGGTGGCGGTTTAGGTGTGAACGGCGCCTCATCCTCCTGGTACAAATCGTAACGGGATTACAAACCGATCACGGAGTGGCTCATGGAGCATTGAATACAAAAGCTCCTAGTTTTTTCCACAAACTAAAGAAGAAACTTTTTATCCGGAGATTCATTTTGTTTCTCCCACTGACACTTACGAGGATAGGGTGCGCCTTAGCGTGCGCATACCGTCCCGTAAGCACATTAAGGTCCTGACGAATACCTGTTAAATATGACACATAGGTAGAAACATGTAGACCATATCTTTTATCCCACACGACCATTAGTTTTTCACCGACAGCTCTCCTAATTGGGCAACAGGTGCTCTCTTTCTTTTTTTATTATATCCGAAACACCCCAGAATAAATCACGTAAGTGGGCAGTTCCGGATATTTTTAATAACACTTAGCTCTTCCCTTTCACATATAAAAAAAACCAAACCCGCTCCACTGTAATCAGGTGTCGCAGCACACCTGGATGGCATTCGGCTGTCCGGGTGGGACCCCGATGATGAAGCATGTCACCAACTAGGTTGGTGAGTGAGGGGTCTTCTTAAGGACAAAGGATGTCCTCATTTTGGATTGTGGCTAACACACAGACTAGCCTCTACTCAGGCTGAGTATACCTTCCCAGGTGTAACTCCCTCTTTGTTGTTTATTGAACATCTGTAATAAAAATAGCATCAGTGACCCCATCTACCCGAATCCCAACAATTATCCCTGTAGCGATATTTCTAATAGGCTCAGAACCGGGTAAAGGGGCAACTGCAGACTTCATAAGGGCAGAGTGAATACCCAACCTCTTCTCCACTGTACTGATTATATCATTGATTGCCCCCATAGCTGCTGTTAGGTATGAGAGAATTGATGACGTGGAAAGGTCAATACTGACTAGATCCTTCGGGACAGCAAATGATGTTAGGCCCCCTGTGTCTGTTGAGGTGTTTTTCCATTTGACCATCTCGGGAGGGAACAATCACAGAGGCCAGCAGGGTGGAGAGGAGACTGACATTGCCTGCAAGGCGGGGCAAAAAAAAGTAGGATGTCCACTACAAAGTCTATTGTTTGCCAGTTGTGGGGTGCGAAAGAACAACAGCACACCACAACCACACCAGTCGACAGTCAGACAACGCGCAAGGTTCCCATGTCAAGTACTATTGCTTATATCAAATAGATGTACAGAGGAACACACAAATACCTTCTAGCCTTGCTGTTCTCAGAGGGCTTGCCTAGCCCAGCCTCCTCCTAGCGATGACAGGCACAAGATGGGCCTGCCCTAGGTCCAGGCACGTCCCATGTGGCGGGACTGCAGCAGCGCTTTGTAGCATGATTAGATCATGCCTCCTTCCTCACAGGTGTTATTAAACATACCTCCTGGCATGATGGGTGATGAGGGATGGAATACTCTTATCTACACGGCAGTCTCTCGGGCCAGTAACCCCCTTTCCAAAAAGCCGCAGGACAGGAGTGCAGCAGCTCTTTGTAGTGCGATTTGGCTGCTCCCCCTTCCTAACACGTGTTCGCAAACATGCCTCCTGGTGCGATGGGCAATGTGTGATAGAGTCCCCTAGCTTCAGGGAAGTCTCTGGGGCCCAGCCACCCCCTTTCCTAAAAGGCAGATGTCCCATAGTGTGCATTTTGGAGCAATGGCAAGCGCGAAGGACAACAGTACAAGTGAGCCGTTAAGGGTCCCACCAGTAGGGCAATGTCCAGGACACATTTGAAAGTGCACAGCAGACAGCGGAAAACAGGCTCAACGCAGTGTAGCCATACAGGCCGAAAGCACAGCACTGTATCATGCATTCATGACAGGAGCATGTGTGGTATTGCTATCTGCATTTGACCTCAAGATTGAACATCCATTGTGGAGCAGAAAATATAAAAGCACAATACTAACACCTAGGAGACAAGCGGTAAGCCTCCAAAAATGCTTCCAAACACGTAGTGTATGAATGATGGAATAACTCTGAAGACTATCTGGAAGGTGCTAACCAACCCGGAGGCAATTGTCTTAAAAAATTGTGCTACTCTTGCTGTATCAAAAAACAAAAGTATCAAAGCGCTGACCTGTAAGCTTCATTAACCGCTTCGCTGCGGCGCAAATTCCGCCGTGGTACAGAGGAAGTTGACGCATGCGCAGGGCCGTCCGATGCACCGAAGAGGTTAAAGTCTAAAGCGTTGCATTCCTAAGTTTCTAGGCAGGTGGAAACAGGTCACAACCGCAGAGACCGTTGCCAGATGATCAAAACACCTGGTCTCATCCCACAGCAGCCTTGATCATTCAGCATCAAGTAACTACTATTTGAGAGTAATCTGAAAACCGGACGGATCACAGTAGCCAGGGAACCTTTCAAATAGCGTGACAAGTTTTCCCTACCTAAACCCATTACATGCGCCATGAAGCGAAACTTCCATGCACACTGAGGAATGACCTAAGGTACTTAGTCAATTCTGCTAAGAAAACCTTAGTTTACCTTTTCCAAAAACGGAATTCGAAAGGTAATATCAATGACACCTGTACTTACCTCTCTCCTAGCGCTACAAATCTGCCCACTTGATAATGTTGTAAGAAGTATTGGAAGTAGAATGTTGAAATTAGCAGAGAAATAAACTCGTGGATTAGCCAATCTATGGACGGTATTTCTGCAACAGTGAATGGTAGTTTCTCTAGCTTCTCTATGTATAACACTATATATTTTGCATCCTTCTTTGCAGTGATCATTTGTTGTTTTGTGAGATTGTAAGGCAAAATCAGGCTTGTGGCGTTACGGTGTTGCCATGGAATGCTACAAGCACGAAGTATCTGTATAGTCTAGCTCAGTAACATAATAGCCCTAAGGTGTGATTGCCCATGTTGTAAATAAGGCCTGTCACTCTGTAGGATGTCAATTGCAGATGACACTGTGTTACCTGGAGAGTAAATCCGGGTGGATAGAGTAGTCATACCATTATCTACTACTGACAGAGCCGTTTCTTAATTTTCCCTGTCAATTTTGCGTAATCTCTCAGCAGCTTCCTGCTGTCAAATATTCTGCTCTTCGTTGTCTATTGCTTACAGAAAGTGCTTTTGATGTTGTTTTCTGGGACCTAGTAAAACGTCCTGTAATCCCAAATCATTGGAAAGAAAGGACAAGTTTTGTTTCACCTGACACAATGTTGAGGTTTTTAGCCAATCTAGGCATAAGTTCCCAACATTGTAAGGTGTTACCACCCCAAGTGTTGTATCTGCGCATATAGTGGGTCAGTCCTACTGATTTTAAACCTGTTGGTGTCACCCAAAAAAGTAGCCTAACATCCGTTAATATTCCACGGACACACTAACCGTCCCTCGTGATTGGTACCTGATGAATTGTATGAGCCATTGCGAAGCATGGTGTCTAATGTTTCCTCTGTGTAATCTCTGAACTGTTATCAATCTGCAAATCTTGTAAATGTGGGAATATTTGGCGCGTTCATATCTTTTAGCTTGGCCAAGACAATACGTTTGCTGCACAGATCTGTTCAGGAAAATCATTTGGTATGGTGTAAGGCATGCTCTAAATAAAGTAGTGTGTAGGATGTTGGAAGGTCTCAGAGAGTCCTACCGTTGGGCATCCATTTTGTTGGATGTAATGCCCTCACACACCCTTTCAGGTGTCATGCTTCATCATCGGGGCTGCTCCTCGTTGGGTCGGCAGTGCAATACCCAAGGGGCGACACCTCGAAGAGGGGCTCTTTAGCGGAGATCTTCTATCCAACTGCCGTTTAGATGAAGTGCGGGTGTGGGGCCAAGAGAGCGTAGACGTGTAAGTGTGAGTTTAAAATAAAGCTAGGGGTGCCATGAGAGAATTTATTCCGGGGGGTCCCCTGCTCTAATTAAAATAAGCCTGAAAGGTACTCGCTGGAATGTTATGCTTCCAGTAGCGAATTCCGTTCCAGTTGGTGCTTTTACTCGGTCAACATGTTTCTCGCTTGTGTCTATTAACTAGCGATTCTTCAGGACCAAAACTTAATATAAAGCAAATATCTAAAGTATTGACTGTCTACGTAAAAGTGTTCTCACTAGTGGCAATGTCAAGTGTACAGTCTAGTGGAATTACTAACAGAAAAAAGTATTCCCTGTAATTATCCCTTGCGTTGGGCTGCGTCTACCTGGTTAGGGAGAAAAAGGAGCAAATCACAACAGGTAGATAATAGAACATGGGGTGACTTTGTACATTCCTTGTGACATGCTAGAATGTGTGCTACTAGCATGTGTATTAAAAGCAATGCAAACGTGTTCATGCACTTTCCTCAGTGAGTCACAATGTGGGCATGCTCCTCTGGACACTCCCTAACCAGGTAGACGCAGCCCAACGCAGGTATAATTACAGGGAACGCTGCTCCGGTAATGCAGCGTTGACTGCCACCATGATGTCTCCATATATCCTAGTGCTTGAACGAATAATTGGAGCAACTGCAGCAGTTTGCACTGTTGCTTTTGGGGCTTCGTAAGCCATGGAACTCCTACACGCTGATGACTCAGTGTATGTATGACATGCATCTGTGGAAAAAACTTTGAGTTTTGCCACTTGTCCTCAAAGCTGTTTGTGCTTCAATGTGTACCCTTTGGAATCTCTGAATCCATTCTGGCTCCAGTACTCGAAGTACTTGTAAGACTGGAAACAATACCAAATCATACACTATATGTGTGGGGAATCCGTAACCTCAAGTGCCAGAATTGGAGCATTAAGTTCTGCCCCCTGCATTGTGTAGACACTTAGTGTCTGTGTGTAGGTATCCATTGTGGATTTAAAGCCTAATCATTAGTAACGCTGCCCTTTGTGACAGCCTCTCAGGCGATGGAACTGGAGTTAATAATGCTTTTCCCTGAGCCACAGAACTTTCGCTCACTACAGCAGTCTGCACGTCCATCAGAATCTTTTCTGTCGGTGCAAAATACATCTCAACATTGGTGTATAAATGCGATTTATATGCAATTGGTACAGTGTCACCTGTGTTGAATGAAACGTTGGTATACCCTGATGCACCCATGATTATACAGATCATCAGGTTGGTGGTGTTTACATACATGTGTGTAAGTGTTTTGAAGCTAGCATGTCAGCTTGTATTGAGCGTAAGAGTTGTGTGTTTTTAGTTTTCCAATGTGTACTTAAAAGGTCTAAATGTATCAAGTTGTAGAACAGTTTTACCCAATCTGTGTAGTCTGGAATGTAAGTTCCGCCGAAATTCAGAAAACCCAATATGGATTGGAGTTTCTTCAAGGTGTTTGGGGATTGTAAAAGTGCACTTCTTGAGCAAATGTGTTGCTAGGCTTTTGCCTTCACTTGACACCTTGTATCCCAAAAATAAGTTGTTCTTATGCCCTTGAAGCAAATGGCAGAACTGCTTTTGAGACCCAAAAGCACTAAATGAGATCAAATACCTGCTTCCTGATGCTGTGTTTTGGCAGTAAAATCAATTAGAGATGTCTAGAGTTGTTTTGTATTTTTTTTTGTACTATGTTGTTCATTAGTGTCGCTATATGACTGTTTTGTATTATGAATGTACATGTAGCTGTGTTCAGGTACTTGTAACCTAATACTAGACTATATGAATGGTCAGGTTTCATTACTGGAAACAAAGCATTATCCATAGCAGAGATGCAACTCTATTGCACCTTGGTATTCATGTTGTGTGTGTGTATACCTCTAACTTGTTTTTTAGCCACATATTTAATGGGGTATTGTCTTTGAGGTTGTGGGGTTGACCTCACTGGGTTGACCTCACTGATATAATGTGATAAGGGGAAACGTCAGCCCACTCTACATGACTGTGGAATAACGCATGAGCTGGTGCCAAATCACAGCGTAATTCGGAATTGACGTGTTCCTGTAAACTTGGCGCATCGCCACTGCCTGCACTGAAGCGTGGTTTCCGCTCAATGCACCGACCGCAGCTCACAACGAGGCCCAAACTTTCTGTTGCAGCGCCTATGAGGAATCACAGCTGCGTGAGTTCCCCACATCACAGAAATTCGTGACGCACTGCTCTGACTCCGACGCAACACCTGCTTCGATTCTGTGAAACTGACCTAGCGTGACTTAACTTTGACGCATCATGGACGCACCGACCCTGAGTGCTGCTTTCGTCATCGATACCACACTGCAATAAGGAACCGACGCATCATGCCGAGAACAACGCATCACCTCCCCTGTGGCAGTAAGGAAGCAATTCCTCACCTCCCCTACCAACATTAATGAACTGACCCATCACCTCCCCTGCAACAGTAAGGAACCAACGCATCACCGGCCTTTCCGACACTTCACCTCTCCTGCACCTCGTATCGTCTTTGGCTTTTAACACATCTAAGATACGTTGCGCATCAATTGATTGTAAGGAACTGCAATTGCATTTAATATTTTAAAAGTTATATTTTTGCTTTTGTATGTTAGATTTCTGTTGTTTTGGTCTTGTTTTATTCAGATAAATATTGGCTATTTTTCTAAAGAGTGTGTCTGTGTGTGTCTGTGTCTGTGTATGTATCTGTGTCTGTCTTGTATGCGAAACCCAGTCTTAAGGCCTGGTTGGTTCCTTGAGGGAACACCAGGAGAGGGGCCTGGTCTGTAATGGGAAGCCATCCCCTGAGGGGGATCCCAAGGTATCAGGTAAGGGTGGGGGTAGGGGGGTGGCTGTAACAACCGTACCACCAGTTGTGGTATCTGCCAGCACCTCTCTAGTTGGGAGGGTGCATGAGTCCAGAGTGACGGGTAGATGCAGTCCCCAGTGGAAGGACCAGTGGGTAAGGGGTTACCAGCTCTGAGGTCAGAGCCCCCCAGGACTGACCCTGGTGAGGCCACTTTTGGCCTGGGGGCGGTCTTGATGCTCTGTCATGGGGACAGGAGGCTGGAGACCTGAGCCAGGCAGACTCTTGCACAACGCCTGAGGAGTGTGTTTCCCTTGGGGGTGGGATGGTAGGTGTATTCCCCCGGAAATTCTGGGTTGCCAGACTCCGGTCCAGATAAGGGTGCAGACACTTATTATTATTATTTGGGCATTTGTAGAGCGCCTGGTGACGCCACTGGCGTGTCCCCGCGCTGTAGTAAGTGAAAGTGGCCGCCCCCCGTCCCATTAAAGGCTACCTGCTGAAAAGGTGAGTTTTAAGCTTTTTCCTGAACAGGGTTTCCGATGGTTCAAGTCGCAGTTGGTGAGATGGCCAGGTTCAGGGTCCCCCCTGACCTGTAGGATGCGCGGACTGCTAACAGTGCCCCTCCTGGTTTGTCTTCTGGGTGCACCGCT
Source organism: Lissotriton helveticus (assembly GCF_964261635.1). NCBI lineage: Eukaryota > Metazoa > Chordata > Amphibia > Caudata > Salamandridae > Lissotriton > Lissotriton helveticus. Next base: position 1,165,667,870 of record NC_136070.1, on the reverse strand, counting down.
CCAGGTGGAAGGGTACAGGACCCCAGTAGGGGGGCTGGGAGGAAGCAGCCTCACCCCTGCCCCCTGCCCAGCCTAAGGGCACAGACCCTAGTCTGGGATACTACTTGCAGTATGACACACCTGAACTGGTGGGCAAAATGCGCAGGACACCTGCCACAGGTGCCATGACAATTCTGGAATCTGAGGGAACCACTCCAGGTGGGAGGGTACAGAACCCCAGGGAGGAGGACAGAGTGTGGGAGAGCCCAGCCCTGTTTCCTGTCCAGTTCAGGGTACATACCCTGGGTTGGTTGGTCAGTGTTAGGAAGTCATCCCTGACCTGGCAGAAGGGGGAGTGGACCAAGGGTGCCAGGCACCTGGGGATACTGCCCCCCACTCTCTGACGCCTCCGGGTTTAGAGAACCATGAAAGGGCTGGGGCCTGGCTCTCAGCACTGACAGCTGTCAGTGGCCACTGTGGCTAGCTGTCCTGGTGGACAGAGTGGCACCTGGGGGGTCAGGAGTCAATCCGCTGGGGTGGACTGGGCCACACCACTGTGTTGGCCATGGAGGTACTATCTGCCTGCTGGGTCACACCTGTGAGCAAGCTATGGTTAGGTGCTGCATAGATGGGGTCCCCTGCGTAGAAAGAGGTTTCCCCAAGGGTTAGCTTAGTGGGACCTGAGAGTATAGACAGAACGATCCAACTGGGTTCAGCAGGACGTAGAACCAGAACATGCCCCGCTGTTGTGGACCTGGTCTAGGTTCTATTGCCGCAAGCAGGGACATCCATCATGGGATTGATTAACCTACCCTGGCTTTAAGCTGGAAGGGGATTGTGTTAGACCTTGCTATTTCAGCTTGTTTACCCCCAGACTTTTTGGCCTCCTATTTTTGACCCTGTTTTTGTTAGTTTTAGGACTCTGGGCACTTTTACCACTAGTATTCAGTGCTAAGGTGCACAGGCTCTCCGTGTAAATTGTTATTATGGATTGGTGTTTCCATGATTAGCTTATTTGATTCACTGCAAAGGCCCTAGTACAGTACACTGTGTGTGCCCAGGGCCTGTAAATCAAATGCTGCTAGTGGGCCTGCAGCACTGATTGTGCCACCCACACAAGCAGCCTTTTAAAAGGGTCTCAGGCCTGCCACTGCAGTGTCCATGCACAGTTTCTACGCCATGTCGACCTGGCAAGGGTACCCACTTGCCAGACCCTAACCTTTCTCTTTATTACAAGTAAGGGCCCATGGTACCCCTGTGGGCAGGGTGCAGTGTATGTGAAAGGTAGGACATGTCCTGGTGTGTGTGACATGTCCTGAAAGTGAACTTCGTTTTTCACTATGGAAAGGCTATCTGTCCCATAGGATAGAATGGGAGTTTTTTATAGCATGTTATAAGTATAACTCCCCATTGGGACAAGGAAGAAGGTGGCGTTTAGTATTCCTGTACTCAGAATATAACAATGCATCTTTTAGTAAAGATGATTATTATATTGAGTGTTTGAAAATACCACTTTTAGAAAGTGGGTATTTTCTTGCCTAGCCATCCTGTGCGCCTCTGCTGGTTTGTGGATTGACTGTCTGGCTTTGGAGTGATAGGGGCTGAGGATCTGATTTTTCTGTAAACAGCCACTGGGGAGTAGAGGTGTGTCCTGCCTTTTCTGGATGAGTCAGGGCTGGGCTGAATAGACCTGGTCTGCATTTAGAGTAGGGGAGGAGATTTCCTTACACCTGACTAGGCCTGAGAGGACAGAACTGGTTTGGACTGAGCACAGAGCCTTTCTGCCACAAGAGAACAAAGAGAAATGCAGTTTAAATATTGGGGCCCAGAACTTTAGAATAGCTCTGAACTCAAGAGGAACCTCTGCTAAGAGGAAGAGCTGGGAAAGCTGAAGGAGAAGTGCTACCACTTTGCTGTGTGCTGTCTGGGGTGGGCCTGCAGTGGTTATTTCTGCAAAGGAGAGGACAAAGACTTTGCTGTGTATCCTGCTTGAAGAAGATCTCCAAGGGCTTGAAGTAGAGGTTGCCTCCTGTTCTGAAGTCTCAGGGGCACAAAGACTTTCCCACAAGCTCCCCTGAATTCCATTGCTGGGAGTTCTGACCTGCCAAGAGCTGCATGTTCCCGTATTGGGCCTTTGGAGGTAGTCCTGCTGCTGGGAGCTGAGAAAATTTGAAGCAACTAAAGAAGCGTTATGCATCCGCACCTGTTTCCAACGCAACACCGCCGGAAGAATTTCACGCATCGCTGATGTGCCGCTGAAGAAACCAATGCAGCGCCCGCGGCTGGAGAAACAGCGCCACGCTCCGAAGTCTGAGTTCACTGCACTGACTCTGACGCAGGCCCTGCTGTGCGGCTGCAAGAAAAGACGCATCAGGACCGTGACTGGAGAGATCGATGCAGCGCGGTTGCCGACACCGCATCGAGAGCCGATGCCTCCCCGATTCCCCACGCATCGCACGAGGGGCGCCTAGTCTACAACAACGCCGGGGCCGCCGTATGAAAACGATGCATCACCTCCCCCCACAGTAAGAAATCAATGCATCCCATCCTCTTCAGTAAGGAACCCACCTATCACCTCCACAGCGTGGCAGTAAAGAACCAAAGGATCACCTCTCCTGGAGCAAAGAACTGATTCATCTCCTTCCCTGTGCATATGGCACTGATGCATCACCTTCCCTGCTGATATTTTTGCTTATGATTTTGACGCATCCAAAGTATTATGAGTTGGAAGGGTCGCATCTATAGTTTGCTATGGACAGAACTGTTTTTACCTTTTAAAAATCATGGGGGTCATTATGATGGCGGATTTTCCGCATACTCCGGGCCGGCGGAAGCCACCGCCGGCCCGGAGTATGCGGGAAATCCGCCACGGAGGCCTGAAAGACCCACCGCCAAATCAGGATGGCTGGTGGGTCTCACAATGTGTCCGCCGCTTTTCCGCCGCTTTTCCGCCACGGTCGGAAGGCGACCACGGCGGAAAAGCACTAACATGGCTGGCGGTGTCTATCAGACACCGCCAGCCATATTAGGATGTAGGGAAAGTAATGCTTTTCCGCGGCGGCTTTTCCGCCGTGGAAAAGCATACGGACAATCACTTTGGGGGCCCGTTGCGGGCCCCCTGGGTGAAGGTTGTGTGGGGGGTGCACATGGGGGGTACCTATGGTACCCCCCTGCCTTTGCGTGCACGAAGCGGCAGGCACCGCGCGGTGCCTGCCGCTTTGTGCATGCAAATGCACAGCTTTCGTTTTTTACATTGCGGCGGGTGCTGCTTCAAGCAGCACCCGCCGCAATGTAAAACATACAGGATGTGACCGCCAGGGTGGCGGTCACATCCTAATTGCCATGGAGGGACCGCCGCTGCCCATGCGGACGGTCCCTCCTACTCAGGGGTGGCGGACGGACGCAAGTCCGTCCGCCATCCTAATCGGCCCCATAATCTTGAGAACTGTATGTTGAATTTTTGTTGTTTTGGTCTTTTTTAGTTTAGACAAAGATTATTTTTCTAAACTGGTGTGATGCCCATTTGCAGTGTTTTCCCTGTATTACTCTATGTGTGCACAAATGGTTTACACACTGCCTCTGAGATAAGCCTGTTGCTCGTGCCAAGCTACCAAGGGGGTGAGCAGGGGTTTTCTAAGCGTGTATCTCCCTTACCCTGACTAGAAGCAAGGGTCCCCACTTGGACAAAGGTGCAAACCATTGCCAATTAGAGACCTCCATTTCTAACACAGACTTTCCTGATTCATAATTAGGGCTCCTGGTTTTATGGTATTCATTTTTTCGACATTGTCATCTGTATTTATCCATATTTATTTTTGCTCTTTTTTTCTGTATTTATCTATTTTCATTTTGTGTTTTCTGTATAAATAAAGCTGCAGTGGGTATTTTTCCACATTTATTTAACTGATAAATGTATACTCGCATTTAAATGTCCAAAAGGTTTCAGCAGTATACAGTGCAATAGCATTATCTAAAAACACTTGAATTGTAAAATAGCATAAATAACTGTAGATCTGCACTTAATTACGCTTAATTGGGTGATCTATTGTCTTTTTCATCTCCCCTACATCTCAAACTGGACACCTACTGACCTGGCACTCATTATTGACAATAGAAAAAAATCATCCAAAGAAGGCCTATTTTCTGTATTTTTCTGTATTTACAAATATATACAGACAGGAAAACAAATAGTTTTCTGTCTGTATTTTTTATTTAAAAATCTGTCAAAACAGAAAACTTTCGATACAGGGTTCTGACGAGGACCAGTTGATTCAGCTTGGACTTGGAGAGCTTATTTTAAGGAAGCCAGAGACCATTGCCCTGTTGTGCCATTTATCATGTTAATCCTGATCGTAGTAGGCTTGTTGTTAGGCATCTTGTTCCTGAGATATTACTCCAGGTTCTTAATTGTTTAGATACAGGTTCGTTTTCAGTGAGGTTGCTGAAAGCTTGGGAGTGAGGGGTTGTGGTGCTGGTGGACTCTTGGTTGCAAAATTGTGGGAGTATCCCAGGTCGTTCCTTGAAATTGAATTTAAATGTGGAAGTCCAATAAGTATAATGTAGTGTTTTTGCATTATTATGGGGTGATTTGGGGGAGGATCCGTGTGGTATGGCCATGTGATTGATCATAATATGTTGTCTCCTAGTCAGATCTCGGTTCTGAACAGGATGTCGGACTTTGAGTCAATAATTTAGGTTGTTGATTATTAAATGGTTCTTTTTCATTGATTGTACTTTAATAAAGAGGCCACTCATTCAGAGCAAGATGAGCAAGTTGGAGAAATGGAAGCTATTAGTAACATGCGGCTGTTGGTGTTTAGTAGTAAATAAAAGTGAGAAAGAGGAATTAAACTGGAGGATGAACCTCATATTCTGAATTTAAGATGTGGAAACAAATTTAGGTCTGGGCGAAAGAAGACAAGAGGTATTAATATGTGTATAACTAATTTTATATCCATTTATAAAATACTTTAACCTGTATTTGTATAATATGATCTAGTCTTCTGGGTCAGGATGCTAACCGAGCGGCTGCATTGAGGGGCACAGTGCATTTTATGAGTGGGATAGTGGGGGTAGTAGGGAGTTGATGCTGTCTGGAATTACTAAAAAGAGGTCATCAATATGATGCGCACTGGATGATTAGGAGGAAAGAGGGTAGGAGAAGGGAGATTAGAAAGGTATGAGGAGATGGTGATGGTAAGAGGGGTTTGAAATGGTAGGGTAGGTGGGGAGTAAAAGAGGAGGACAGGGTTTAGAAAGGGGGTAATGTTTACAGGAGTTAGGACTGTAGAGAGAAGGACTAGAGGAATAACGTAGTAGCGGGGCAGAGTGATGGCGCATGCTATAAAGAAATGGGTATTGTCTAGTTCTTCATTTAAGCCGGAATTTTGCTTGGCACCAGCACTTAATTCTCAACACCCGCTTCTTTTGACAGTCCACCACATGGTAGCACTGCATATAGATTTTTGAGGTGAGCACAACAGTTCAATATACGTAATTTTTCAATGTACGTGAATAATTGATAATACCAGCAGTTCAGGCCATATTCACAGCTTTGGGTGTTCTGGTTATTCCGAATTGCCTCACTTGTAGGAGTGTGATAGTTAGTATTTGTGTTGGTGCTCTCATTGGCAGGGCTTCAGAGGCAATGAGTGGGGCAAGCTACAGTAGCCTTCTGAGAATAGACCTGGAACTCACTTTTTTACACATAAAGTATTGGTAAGGTCGAGAGGTGCAGAATGTTTAGAGGGGCGAGGAGACGGGGCCCAGAGGGAATTTTTTCATGCACAAAAGGCAAACATGTATGCACCGTGACAGCACTTACTGTTTTACAAATAAAGTACTGTTAAGGTAGAGAGCTGCAGAATGTTTAGCGAGGCGAGGAGAGTGGGTCCATACAGGCGTAGCTTCGAGGGGGGAGTGGAGTGTTGCCCCCAAATAAATGTATGTTCTCATAAATAGTTGGGAACAGGTGCTTTCAGTCGGGTATGGAGAGCTGACGGATTCCAGAATACATTTTTACATTTACACAGACCAAAACACACAATACACTCTCCCTGTCTTGTAAGTTCTCATGCATATTTTACAAAATATTGTGTTTTCTCTCACTTAGTACTTCTTCCAATTCGCATTCCTCAAATTCGGGGTGGGGGGGGCTAATTCTTCCAGCAAAAGGCAGAGTGGAGATGCAGCGGCTCTAATTTTATTTATTTTATTTATTTATTTAAACTTATAATGCGCATGGCTACCCGCAGTGGGTTTCCCGGCGCCAAGGGATAGACTAAAGAAGAATGAACTACCAAGCATCTATCAATGAGGCTACTGAAGAAAACAGCATAAATTACTGCTGAAAACGCCAAATTTGTAATCCCTTTCGGAAGCGAAGAAGATTTGTCTCCAGCTTCAGGGTCACAGGCAGGGCATTCCAAGGTTTAGTGCCTAGATGAGAAAAGGAGCGGCCGCCCATCTTCACTAACCTAAATCTAGGGACGATATAATCGCCTTTTCCTGAGGATCTCAGAATGCGACTGGACTTATACGCATGAATGAGATTCTGTAGGTACCTCGGGGCAGAGCCCTGTTTTATCTTAAAGAGATAACATAAGGCCTTGAATTTAATTCTGCTCGCTATTCTCAGCCAATGCAGATCACGAAGGGCTTGAGAGGCAGATGTTCTCCGAGGAACATTGCGTAACAGCCGTGCGGCCGCATTTTGGACGACCTGAAGTTTACTCACAGTTGTTAAATCGGCACCAAGATAAAGGACATTCCCGTAGTCTAGGCGAGATATTACCAAAGCCTGGACCACAGTCCTCTGTGTCGAGGCCGGAAGCATCCATAAGATTTTTTGAAGCCATCGTAAGGTGGCAAAACAAATAGAAGCCACTCTGACGGCCTGCTGCCGCATTGTGAGTTTTTCGTCAATGAGGAATCCGAGATTGCAAACCTGAGCAACTGGTTGAGGGGTAGGACCCATGCTCTCGGGCCAATGTTGAGGGCCCCATAGATCTTTGCCCTTGCCCAGGATCACAAACTCGGTCTTATCCCCATTTAACTTGAGGAAATTCTCCTGCATCCACTCTGCCACTCGAGTCAGACCCTGTTTAAGAGCCGCGATGTTATTACCTTCCCTGTTAGAGAGGGAAAAGATGATTTGTGTGTCATCGGCGTAAGAGAATAAAGTCAAACCGGCTTCCTCCACAATAGTGGCCAGGGGTCTAACATAGATGTTGAATAGTAATGGACTAAGAATAGACCCCTGGGGAACGCCGTACGCCGATGCACATATTTTCGAGGATGCTTTGGCTGAAAAAAACCTAGAAGGTACAATCACATAAAAAAGAGGCTATCCTAGCCAGAGCTGAACCCCCAACTCCCAGAGATTTGAGAGAAGTGAGAAGAATGGAATGGGACACGGTATCGAACGCCGCACTTAAATCCAAAAGGATAAGTGCAGATGTATCCCCGCGATCGATACCGTGCCGTAAATTCTCATTAACTCCCAAGTGTGGTCTCTGTGGAATGGTGCGCTCTGAAACCGGATTGCGATGGATGCAAAAAACCCGAACTCTCTACCAAGAGAGTCAGCTGTGAATTAATGTGCCTTTCCAAGATTTTAGAAAAAATAGGCAGCAACGAAATAGGCCTAAAGTTGGATAAATTGGAGACATCCGCTCCAGCCTTTTTTTGCAGAGGGATAACCATTGCATGCTTCCACTTCTGTGGAACACAGGATTCTATCAATGAAGAGATGAGGAGCTTCATCACCACACGACGAGGGTTCAAGTCCAATTGTTTAAAGATTTTAGCCAGCAAAGGGTCATGGGGAGAGACGGATTTGATGCTCGCGAGGCAGTGTGCAAAAGAAACATCATCAAAAAGCGGCCACTCAGTTAGTTTGGTTGTCAGGGGAGACTGACTGTTTTGAACAGGCACAAGCAAAGATGGTAATTCTTTGCTTAAAGGTAGAAGACTCAGAGAGTCGTAAATACCTTCCACCTTGGTGACAAAAAAGTCAGCAATAGAGTTACATTGTGCCTCATTCAGAACAGGAGGGGCGGGAGTAGAGTCTGCACCTGTCAGTTTTCTTACTACAGAAAAAAGTGTGCGGGGACAATTCTGGGCATGTGTTACAGTATTGGCAATGTAAGTAGCTCTAGCTATTATACACTGTTTATGATAATCTCTAAGAGCCACCCTATATGTCACCTTCCGAGAGGGAGAATAGGAACGCCTCCATTGTCTCTCAAGTACCTTACATTGGGATTTTATCGTTTTTAAATTCTCTGAAAACCATGCCGCCGGGTGACGGTGGGGCAGAGAATGCATGGACACCAAAGGAACAAATTTATCAACTGCATTAGTCAACCATTTGGAGACTGCCGCCTCCAACACAAAAAGAGATGAATTAACATTCGGTGAGGTATCAGACAGATGCAAGTTAAAGTCAGTGATGTTGATCTTGCCCCAACAACGTCACCTTTCTCCTGTAACAGCATCATCAGATGCTGTGATCTTAGTGCATGAGAGAGAGAATTTAACTGCCATATGATCCGACCATTCCAAAGGACGAGCGGCCGGTTCACAGTCAAATGAAAGGTTTGAGAGAACAGGATCCATAAATGTCCGGCGGAATGTGTAGGTCCTGAATTGCACAATAGAATATTAAGAACTTCTAAATCAGCAAAAAAGGTTTTACTAGTCATGCATTGGGGGTCTTCCAAATGTAAATTCAGATCCCCCACGATGGTGAAGTTGGCAGCCTTCAGGATCAATGGAGCAATAGTTTCAGAGAAAGATGTTACCCACACATTTGATAAGAGGTGAAAAAACAACAAAGCCTCATTAACAAGCAAATGGTCATGTAAAGACCTGTGATGTACTCCGGTGCGCTGTATGTGTGCCCGGGAAGCTGTCTCAGCCCAGGCGGCCACACACAACGGGGGCGGGGGTGGCTGGGCTGAAGCCCTTTTAGCCCAATGGGCAGGGCACGAGTCGGGGGTACACGCAGGTACACGGCGTCCACCCACTATTTTTACAGGGTGGATGCCATCCCCCCTGCCAAGAAGTTGGGCCCGGTAGAAATATGCTGAACTTGTCCTGGTGTAAGACACCGGGACACGTTCAGCAGTCCCTGCGCATGGTCTGCTTTCCATTTCCAGCAGCAACGTGCAGGCAGCGAGAGGGCTTTTTTTCCCACTTCCAGCCAGGCCGAAGTTAAAGGGCCATCAGGCCTCCTTAATATCTTGACTGGCGGCGGCCTGGAACCTCACACAAATGTAAATGCTACATAGGGAAACAAAGGCACACAGCTTGTTATCTCTTCACTGGTACTTAAGGGAGGCATGCTTTTGTCTTTGTTCTGTCCCTGTATATAAGTGCAGACACTGTAAGACTGTCAGAGGGCGTGGTCTGTCCTATTATTTACAAAAATAATTTAAATAGCACTATTTTATTTCTTTTAAAGCGCTACATTGTGACGTCATGTGCTGTGATGGCACCCGTCATGATGTCACTTGCAGTGTCTAACTTGGTCAGTACCCTCACTTCTTTTTATAGGACTTGTGCCCTGCCAATGGGCATTGCGTGCCTGCCCTTAGGGCCTTCTCATCTGCCTTGCTTGTCCTATAATGTATTATAACATTACATGCCTGCGTGATTGTTTGGAAAATCGGAAGCTCACACCTCTGTAACCTTACTGTCACTGACCAAGCTACACCCCTTTCCAGAGCAAATGGTTTTCCTAGGAAAAAGGGAGATAAATGCACCTTGATAGCAGATTTGGAGCTTTACTTAGACATTGGTCATCCTTGGTTTTAAATACCTTGGCACTCCTGTCTGTTTGATAGTCTATGTTCCTCACTGGTCACAACAGAGGTGTGGACCTCTTGGAGAGGAAGGTGGAAAATGAAACGTCCAACAATTTTTGTGCCGGTTGTTGCCAGTGTGGGTCACCTACATTCGTTTTTGGGGACCAGCACTTATTTTTCCTCATCAGACAATTCCCAAGAGCAACAGAGGGAAAACACGCAAACTGGAGTGGAACATGTAAAGCGCTCCAATACCTTCGGGTCGAGTTCGCGCTATATAAATCAGCATGAAAAAAAAAACCAAAAAACTAAAAGCGTGCGTTTAAGGGCAGTGGATTAAAGAGGCCTACGGTGGATTCAGGAGTACGCAGCCTTGATATTCCACGCGCCAACATATTTTCTAGCACCGGGCTTCTGATCAGTGCTTTGGGCACCGCCACTCGTTATTTTACACAATGAGCAGTGTTACCTGTGTGTTCATGAGCTCTGCATTTAAGTAGTAAACTCAGGGCCCACAGGGAGATGCAGCTTCTAAGAACTGCCAGAGGTCCTCCGAGAGGCAGCTACGGTGCGTGCGACAAGAAGAGGCACAGCCACGGGCACGCGTGCATCACCCGCCTCCCCTGTAGATGGCTTGGGGTCGCTGCGAATCAGTGCTTTAAACGGGGGGAAAAATAAATGCAGGTACTCTTCAAACTGAGTCGCGGGCTAGGGGTGGGGTTTGTGGTGGGATTAGAGGTGATGCTTTGGTTCGACGCACATTTAATAGGATGATACATTTCCTATTTTTCTATCATGCACATTAGCAAATAGTGTGGGCTCTTTAAACAGAAACCTTAGAATGAAACCGCACGATATAGCACTCTTTTGAACAAAAAATGCCTCACTTGTTAAACATCAGTTAAGTGCACACGGCACCCAACACACTCGCATGCAAGCACACCCAGTAACATACAAGCACCCATGTCCGCACACACAACATTCAATACATTTGTTTTTACAAAACCTTACATTCATTAATCATGTACCGTGATTGCCATCCGCCGTGCCTCACTGTCGCTCCATTCCCCGCCTCATTCTGGCTCGAACCACGCGCTGGCCCACTGTGCTGCACGCCATGTAGTCTTTGATTTTATACGGGTCACGAGATCTGGCAGCGAGCAGGCCCTGTCACACTACTACTACGTGTGATTGGCACAGCAGGACCGTACTGGAGCCAGTGCCATTCTACTCACCATGCCTTGCTCACCCGTGAGTACCCGTACTCTCTTCGTCCAAGGAAAAGTTACGGTAATCAAGGGCAAAATTCAAAAGTGTCGGTACCCGGTACCGGTGAGTACCGGCCCATTTAAAGCACTGCGCCAATGATCTGGCTATGCAGTGTTTGGTGTGAAGCACACTACACCTCGCGCAATGGCAGCACCGCGTGTAAAAGATCAACAGAACCTCGAGAGCGTTGGTATTTTTGTCAGCGAGTTTATAGTAGTCATTATTTTCTTGTCAAGATCATTGGGGTGAAGTGATGTTGACAGTAGAAAATGGGGTATCGGTTTGAATTGGGCTGCACTCTGACCTGTCCTGGGCTGATGGTGTCTTCCAGTCCACCCTTTCATGAGTGCCTGATGTATTTATCTAGTACCTAAAGACAAACCAGTTAAAAATTGAAATAATAAGAATGTATACTTTGTCAACACAGGTCCCATGATGGCTGCTGAAGTTTTGATAAAAAATGAAGTCCCTTACTGTTCAACATTGAGCAGCAGCACACATTTTTCAGCCATGAAGTCAGGTAAATATTTTGTGCTAATCCTTTACTTTTCTTCATCTGAAGTATCATGAAATCGTAAATAAAATTATTGTATTCACAGTTTGAGTTTTTGTAGAATTGGGATTTTAAACGTCGGCGGAGCATGTACTGATGCTTGTTCGTTTATTTAAAAATGTTTCAAAGCATGATGCTGAAAAAATACACAGCGCAGTGGGTTGGGGGCGTGAATGGCAAAACACTTAACGGTAGGCATTGTGGAATATGAAATAATCTCATTCCTCATCATTTATTCTTCCTGTCCATCTTTTATTTTGTCAGCTTTTCAGTCTCATTGTTTTAAACCTTATTTGTTTATCTTAGAGTACACGTTTACTTATTGCCTTTATTTATTTACATTTGTAACTCATAAAATGGGTACACAATGGAATAGTACTTTAGTTTAAAAATGTAAAAGATTAATGTGGGAGAGGGTAACTCACCCGCTTAATAATACATAAGCTTGCTATGCCAAATTGCAGTTTAAGTTAGAAAACCTCCGCTAAGGAGTATCGCCCCATTGCTTTTCTGCAGTGCAAAAAAAGGAAAAATACAATTTTAATAACACTGTGTTATTATCATTTTAATTTTCTGTGCTGGGCTTAGCTGTTGTCAAAGCCAGCAGGGGGAAGGATGGTGAGTGCACCTAAGTGTGCATGAGGATTTGGCCGGACGTCTTGGGCGGGCAAACAGTTGTGTGCACTTAGCATGTCTCCACCTGGCTGTATTGCACAGCCTCGGTGGAGAACATGCACTGGCTCCCACTCCCTATCTGAGCTCGGTACCACAGCACTCAAACCAATCACAACTTTGCTGTCATGCTGGTGACAGCAACGTCGTGATTGGCTAGGGAGTCTAGGCGCCTGTGTGCTTCTGGTTCACAGAAGGAGAGGACAGAGGAGAGGCAGTGGGTTGCCGGCTGGCCTGCAGGTAAGTATTCTATCTTTTTTTTTTGTACCCCTCTCTCCCCGACCAAGCTCTTCTGCTCGGGAGCAGCCGCTACTGAGACAACCTCAACTCCTTGTAGCTATGGCCCAGAGCAATAGGTTATTACAAAGAGAAGTGGGTGTTACATATTTAAGCCCCTCCAAAACGCAGTACAGTTAGAAAACCAAATAATATATTTTCCAAATCAGTTTAGTAAAAAGGAGAAACATGAGTAAGACACCAAGTTTTGGCAAAATAAATATTTCCGGCTTTAATTTTGAGTCTTGTGCGAAACATTTCAGTACTTGCAGAACTGAGAAATAAAACAAAAACATATTGCTTTCTGTGTAGAACTCATCTGTGAGCTAATTAATGTAATGTGTGATGGTTCAGTGTACTTTTGAAATCTAAAGGAGTCCCTCATACATTGTAGCTCAAGCACTTCATAGAATGATACACCAAAAAGCCATTAGTATGATGTTTGCGAGAAATACTCCTCTGGGTGGATTCATCATCCACTCTATGTATATTTGAATGCTTGGTAACAATAGGTCTTTTGGACAGCTGCATTGTCAAGCCAGACCTAGAAATGGTTCAAATCAGGTCAATGGAATCAGAAATAAGAACTTACCATGTTATAAGGCAAAATGAAATTCTCTTCTGCAGCTCCTAGGCTTCCAGGAAAACCTCCACAGTTCCAAGTCTCTCTCTAGCCATGGCTTTAGTCTGGTCCAGTGCAGTTCATCCATAAGTGGGCAACTGACTGATTCTCTTACAAAGAATGAGGCCTTCTGGATTACCATGGGTTCCTGCATTTATAGCAGTATAGCCAAGTGACCTCTTAGGAGTTTTTTGTGTCGCTGGGCCCAAGTGGTGAGCAGGTCACACTTTAGTCCATTTCATAGGGAGGTCAAAATTGCAGATTGAGCGGCCGCATTTGACAGATTTTGACCCTCCTCCCAAAGTCTGAAACATTAGTCTGGCAGCCAGGCATCCCTACACTGAGGTGGTATACACCTGCATTTGGGACAAATATGTGTCATGGTGTGCTTACCACAACATCGACCCCCTTCATACACCCCTATCTCAAGTTCTATTGTTTGTAATATCCTTTTCCCAGCAGGGCTGTTCTCTGGGTCCAGTTAAGCATTACCTTTCTGCTATCTCTTCATTTTTCTGATGCTGCCTTCTCTCTTTAAGTCACCCATAGCGGGTAGGGTCCTTAAAAGCCTGCAACATATGTTTCCCCCTTGCCATTCAAAATGCCTTAGTGGGACTTCAATTTGGTTTTCACTTTTCTCATGTGTACTGTTAGAAATGGGGGTCTCTAGTTGGCAGAGGTAGGTACCTTTGTTCGAATAGGGACACTTGCTTCTAGTCAGGGTAAGGGGGAAACACACTTTAGATAACCCCTGCTCAGCACCTTGGTAGCTTGGCACGACTAGACAGGCTTATCCCAAAGCAATGTGTAAAGTATTTGTACCAACACACAGTAACACAGTGAAAACACCACACAAGGATATCACACCAGTTTAGAAAAATAAAGTATCTTTATCTAAACTAAACAAGACCAAAACGACAAAAATCCAACATACACAATTAAAATATGACTTTCAACAGATTTCACGAACTTGTATCATAGAAAACTATGGATGCGTGACTTTTCACCAGAGTACCTGTAGTTGCGTCAAAGTTCACCAAGCCAAACAGCTGCGGCGTCAGAAAACAAAGAGATACAACACTCCTGAGACGGGGATGTGAAAGTACCGCTGCACTCAGAGGAAGGGTTCCCTCGATTCCGGTCTTATTGGGGAGGGATGCGTTGATTCTTTGTGCCAGTTCCGGCCCGCTGGTGATGAGTCGGAAGCACTTGCCACACAGATACGATGCATGGTAATCTGGAATGCGTCGGCGATCGATGCAATGGTGTTGCGCGACACTGCGTCGTTCTCTTCAGCCGTGATCCCTCAATACGTTGATTCTTGCAGCACTGACAGGCGCTGCAATGGTTTTCGCAGTGGCGCAGCGATGCATGGAAATTCTTCTTCCGCTGTGAAGATGTGTCGGAAAAACAGCCGCAAGAAGAGCGATGCATCGATTTATGTAGTTCTTTGAGTTATTTCTCTCTTCCAGCTCCCAAACAGCAGCAGCAACCTCAAGTGGCCCAAAACTGGCACAGGCACCGGCAGGTCAGAACTCACAATAGTAGAGTTTGGGGTGAAGTCTTTGTGTCCCTGAGATGTTTGAACAGGAGGCCAGTTCACTTCAGGCCCTTAGAGATCACCTTCAAGCAGGGGACACATCACACAGCAAAGTCCTTCTCCTTTCCTTGGCAGAAATAGTAACTGCAGGCCAACCCCAGACACACAGCAAGGGCAGTACTTCTCCTCAGTCTCTCCAGCTCATCTCCTTGGCAAAGGTTCCTCTTGAATTCCAGGAATGATTTAAAGTTTAGGGGATTTATGTCTAATACTTATACCCCAAAATATATTTTGTTCTATTTGTGCAAGGGGCTCTGAGCCCAGTTCAAACTAGTTCTGGGGGGCACTCTGCAAGTGCACAACAACATCCATTATCAGTGTGAGCCTTGGCTCCAGACACAACACAGGGGGGCCGCGCCAGCATTGTGGAAGGCAGGCACAGCCCTATTCAGGTACAGGTGCTACTCCTTCCACCACTCCAAATGCAGATCAGGCCTATTCAGCCTAGTGCTGAGCCATCCAGACTCCTGGAGCCACTGCACCTCCCAGCCCCTGTCACTCCAAAGCCAGACAGTCTATCCACAAACAGGCAGAGGCGTACAGGATGGTTGAACAAGAAAATAGCCACTTTCTAAAAGTGGTATTTTCAAACACACAATTTAAAAACCATTTTTACTAAAAATATGTGTTATTAAATCATGAGTTCAGGGATACCAAACTCAATTTTTCGGTCCTATCCCTATGGGAAGATATGCTTGTAAAATGTTAAAAAGCATTCCCCATTCTGTCCTATGGGGCAAGATAGCCTTTCAATAGTGAACAACGAAATTGGCAGTATTTCACTATCAGGACATGTTACACACGCCAGTATATGTCCTACCTTTCACATACAATGCACCCTGCCCAAGGAGGTAACTGGTGCCTGCCATGGAGTGCCCAATGTGTAAGAGAAAGGAAGGGTAGGGCCTGGCAAGTGGGTGTACTTGCCAAGTGGACATGGCAGTTAACAAACTGCGCACAGGCACAGCGGTGGCAGGCCTGAGGCATCTTTTCAGGGCTACTCATGTGGGTCAGTGCTGCAGGCCCACTAGTAGCATTTGAGTTACCAACCCTGGCACACACAGTGCCCTTTACTGGGGACCTACTGGTAAATCAAATACGCCTATCATGGATAACCAATCACTATAACAATTTACACAGAGAGTGTAAGCACTTTAGCACTGATCAGCTGTGGTAAAGTGCCCAGAGTCCTATATCCAGCAAACACAGGTCGGGAACAAATAGGAGAAAGAAGCAAAAAGATTGGGGATAACCCTGCAAAAAGGGCCGTTTCCAACATGTACACCACTGGAGCCTATCCACATATGCTCTATTAGGCTCTTATCTCTGAAAACTGTCTTCTTAGTGGTCATAGCATCCGCCAGGAGGGTCCACAAATTACTGGCATTCTCAGCCCACCCTTCTTGCATCATTTTGTATCCTGACCAGCTGGTTTTCTGAACACGTGCCTCCCTTCTTCCGAAGGTTGTGACTCCATTCCATATAGGCCAGAACATTACCCTGCCTACTTTGTTTTCCCCACCTCATCCCTCCAAAGAGGAGGCGAGATTCCACCATCTGCATCCAAAAAGAGTGTTGTCATTCTACCTTGACTGTACTAGAGAATTCCGGGTGGACTAGCAACTTGTCGGGGGATTTGTGGGAGCAAACAAAGGGAAGGTAGTACAGAAGCGAACCATCTCGTGGTGGATTTTCCTGTGCATTAGAATCTGCTACTTATTGGCCAGTAAGCAGCCCCCGAGGGCTTGCGGGCTCACTCCACTGGAGCCAAGGTGCGACCACTGCGTCAATGTGCGCCATATGGACATCTGCCAGGCAGCAGGGAGGGCCTCCCTGTACATGTTTACCAAGCACTGCGGGCTGTCTAGACAGTCAAGTTTGTCGTAACGGGCACTTCGCCTGATAAGTACTGATGGATTTTCCAATGTTATTAGCTTCACAGTCCTACCTTCGGGGAGGTATTGCGTGGGTATCTATTCTAAGTTAAGGAATCTGTGGCCAGAAGTATCTACCAGTTGAGCAAGTTACTTATCTTTGGTAATGCCTTATCTGGTGGAGATTCTATCAAGACGCAGATTCCTTACCGAACCTCCCATACTCCCCGTTCTGTGAATCAATTACGGTGTAAGAACACCCTTTCAAGGGCCTTAGTTTGCCTCACTAGTAGTCGGTCTCATGGTTCTGTGTTCCTGGCATGGAAAGTTGTGAAAGGTCCGACAACATTGAAGAGGCTAACACATCGTTTCGGGGGGGGGTAACTGAAGCACTGGACACCTGCATCCCAACCAAACTTACCCGCATAAAACGCGCACAGGCTAATGTGTGGTTCAATGAGTGTTTGATCCTCGCTAAGAAGAACTGCAAAATACTAGAACGTGCCTGGAGATGACTCTTTGGCTAAAGCACAGTACAAAAGTGCGATCAAAGAGTACCATAAACTGGTCCGCAAGACCAGGGCTGCACATTAAACTAAATTGATCTCTACAAGTAGCAACTCCACCAAAACATTATTTTCACTTCTGAAGGATCTGGTAAAGTCTCCTTCCGGACCCGACAGCACCATATCCTCCAGTCTGCAATGCGAAGCGTTGGATACATTTTTTATTGAGACGAATGATCGCAGATATATAGCAGTTTCGGCCCGGGTGCTACCCCATGCGGTACGGGTCTAAATGCGCCCTTGGGGCCTGTGACCCACACTCTCTCCACGTTCCCACCCATCTCCCCTAAAGGTATAGAAGCGCTGTTCGCTAAGGTAAAATCAGGTTGTCCAGAGGATCCCCTGAAACCTGATTTCTTCCGAAAATTCCTACAGTGTCTTTGCCTGAGTGCCTGGAGCTGATTAATCTGTCCCTGTTAGAAATGGGGGTCTCTAGTTGGCATTGGCTGTTGCCACTGTCCAAATAGGGACCCTTCATCCTAAGTCAGGGCAAGTGGGTCACCCCGTTCGATAACCCCTGCTTAACCCTGTGGTAACGTAGCACGAGCAGTTAGGCCTATCTCAGAGGCAGTGTGTGAAGCGTTTATGACCACGTACAATAAGACAGTAATGACACCACAAAAGGACACAACTCAGGTAGGTATAGAAAAATAATATCTTTCTCTAACAGTTTAACTCAACTCTCAAAGTGCTTCAACAATGACAACTCACGAAACCCGTAGGTACTCAAAGAGATAACTATAGACAAAAATATGGCTCGGTGCACAGCGACAGTTTGTTGAAAAGGTTCTAATGAATTAAACAGAGTTTATGAAGGTTGGGTGCTCCACCAGGTAGCGTAACCGTCCAAGTACGCTAATTGTATAATACTTGTCAGCGCACAAACATCGTAAGTGCGTCCCTGCATTTGGGCAGACCTTGGGGTTCGTCACAGAGGACAGACTCTGTTGATTTGCATTTAGTTTTTAATTGTCGTTGCAAGTTCAGAAGTTCATTAGTATCATACAGTCATACAATCATTGATGAATATTTCATTTCATATCCATGTCAGTCACACCATTCCGTTTTCCCTGACAACAGCGCAACCCGCTGATATCAGGAATCACCCGGCATGATTCACCTTTTGATCACACAGCCGTTTGACATTTCGCTATACCAATAGTCACTTTAACGATTCACGATTCCTATGAATTTAAATGACACCAATGTAGTTCACATTGTTTTGTTTATCATTTCCCACGACCCTAATTTTTTATACCTTGTGTGATGAATCTCATTTAGAAAGGCGTATGCCAATAATGCTATTCTTTTATCAACAGAGCTCCTTGAAAAAGGGTTATGCCCCAAACGCAGGGATGCACTTACTCAAAGAGATAACAACATATCCACCCAAAGCATAACACTGACTGAGTTCAGGAACGGGGCCTACGCGACCCGTTTGGGCTCCAGGTACCTGTCGTTGCAAGGGGGTCAGCACGCAGCTTCTCAAAGAAGCGGAGGCGGTGACAGGCGGACTGCCAGCGACCACAATACAGGGTGGCAGAGGTCCGCAGCGTGCCCCCAGACTGACTCGTGCACTCGGGGACAGGCGGGCTCTCAGCAGCAGCAGCACGCAACTGCGGCGTCCAGTGTTGGGGGAGGCAAGGACTCTCGTCGTGTCACTCCGTGGTGGGCGCACAGCGGTAGCAGCTCTCCCTTTGCTGCGGCAGCCACAGGACAGTTCCAACTGGGGATGCAAAAGTGTCAAGGGTGCGGGCCCTCAGCTGCTACAGCTGTCTCTTTCAGCTGCGGCGGCCCACGGGACAATTCCAAAAGGGGGATGCAACGTAGTCAAAGGTGTGGACGCTCAGCATGTACAGCTCTCCCCTGGCTGCGGAGGCCCACAACACAAAGCACGATGATGCACAGTAACAAAGGCTGTTCGGCACTCAGCGGCTACAGCTCCCCTCTGGCTGCGGCGGCCCACGGGACAGATCACGGGTGTGCACAGTAGCAAGGGTTGTGGGCACTCAGCGGCTACAGCTCTCTCTCGGCCGCGGCGGCCCACGGGACAAATCACGATGATGCTAGTTCTGGCGGATCTCAGCGGCCGCAGCTCTCCCTCAGCTTCAGCAGCCCACATGGATCCTGCGGAAGGTTGGAGGGTACAGATTTAGGCGAGCTCTCAGCAGCGGCGGATCTCGTCTTAGCTGCCACGTCCCACACAGGTTTAGCAAAGAAAGGTTCAAAGGTTCCGAATTAGGCGGGCGCTCAGTGGCGGCAGTTTCCGCTGAGCTGCAGCCTGACCGCACATGTTCAGCAAGGAAAGGTTCAAAGGTTCAGAATTAGGCGGGCGCTCAGCGGTGGCAGTTCTCTCTGAGCTGCATCGGCCCGGAGCAAAAGTTCAGAAGATGCCAGATTCGCGGCCCTTACAGTAGAACTCGAGGCTCCGGATTACTCAACGGGGGCCTCACCTGCAAGCAGAACTCCACGCACGGGAATTCCAACGGCCGACTGGGTGAAGTCTAATGTCCCTGAGACTTCGGCAGGAGCCTCCCTCGATCTGGGCTCTGAGATAGTTTCTTCGGCAAGATGGGTTAAAGTTGCAAAGTCCTTTTCTCTGTTCACTCGGACAGAGTCTCGTCTTAATATCCAGAAGAAACACACTTGGCCAAAGTTCCAGCGCACCATTTTATACCTAAAAAGTATTTGTTCTCTAAGGTTGCAAATCACTGACTGCAGTCAGAACCAGATCAGTGGAGTCGGGGAGCAGAGCACTTGGTTTATGAGGCAACATCCTGCCCTTTCAGAATGAGGGGGTCTGCTATCAGACACCCAGTGGGAGGTGGAGCCATCATTCACCTTGCCAGGCACGACACTGCCTGGATCAAAGAGTCACCCCTCCCCACACTTGGAATACCGATCTCTCTCCCCAGCCAGGTCTGACCCAGCTGGCCCTGCTGCTCCAAAACCAGACGGCCAATACGCATACTGCATTTTCAGGAAAGGGATTTCACAACATAAAATACCTAAACGGTCCTTACTAAAAGGTGGCCCTCGCTGGCCTGATCATAAACATATCAAACTCGTAGTTCCCATCGGATTCCTATGCCCAGATAGGGTGATAGAAAGTAATCATTAACAAAACAGGCTATACTAATGTAAGCGTCAGAGTTATCCTAATTCACACAGTCATTTATATACATGGGGCATTCATGCGGTGGCACTGAGTAGCAGTGGCAAGGCGCCCAGAACATCTATATCCAGCCAACATACAAGACAGGAAAGGTCGCAGGGGAATGGAGACCTACTCCAATGATGCCAGGTCTAACAGTCCCTATCTTTGGCGCTGGTCCCCAAGTCTTGGAAACTTGCCAAGGTGGTCCCCCTGCTGAAAAAGCCAACACTAGATGTGTCTAAGCCCGAAACTTTTTGACCCATTTCACTGCTCCCATTCTTATCCATAATCACAGAATCATATGTAAACACGCTTCTAACTCAATATCTGGAAATTAATTCAATACTGGACTCATCTCAGACTGGATTCAGGCCACAGTATAGCACTAAGTCTGCTCTGTTGGCGGTCATGGAACAGCTACGGACCTCTGTGGATGTGGGCAGAACCACAGCATTGGTTCTAATAGATCTTAGTGCGGCTTTCAACATGGCCTCCCACGAGATCCTGCTACACTGCTTGGCCAAGATCGGTGTCGTTGACAAGGCCTTCTCCTCGTTCATGTCCTTCCTCGCCGATCAGGCTTTTCAAGTAATTGCCCCTCTTTTCTCTTCAGGTGTTCACCCATTATGCTGTGGCATCCCCCAGGGGTCAGCATTGAGTCCAACGCTATTTAACATCTACATCAGACCATTGGCTCTGATGTCTAAAACCAAGGGCATCTCTTTGGTGTCATACGCAGATGACACCCAGTTGGTGATCGCCTTCTCCTACAATCCTAGCCTGGACTCTGCTAAATTCAAAGCTGATCTAAGAGCCATTTCGGAATGGATGGTAACCAACCACCTGCAGCTAAATTCGGCAAAATCTGAGAATCTTTTAGTAGGGAGGGACTCATCTGTGGGGCAACCACTGGTGGCCGCCCGCTCTCGGAGTGCCCCCCCCCGCCAGGCCCCCCTGGTGCACAAGGACCTCACCTATGAAGATCAGACCAAATCTGTGGCATGTAACTACTTTGGATTGCTACGTGGCCTAAAGCCAATTCTAGGTCTCTTTGACTCTAAACCTCGGCAGCTAATCATCCAATCTTCCATTATGGCCAGACTGGACTACTGTAATGTGCTACTCCTGGGAACTAACAAGTACGTGACCAAGAGGCTTCAACGCATCCAGGACGCTGCTGCCCTCACTCTGTTTGCTGTCCTTAAGTACCTCAACGTCTCTAAACTACTCTGACGGCTACACTGGCTGCCTGTGGAACAGAGAATACATTTTAAGGCCCTCAGTACCTTCTGGGCATCAGCTAGGAATCTTGAGCAATCTTTGCTCCCACTATGTTCCCACACGCGCTCTGCACTTTGCCATAGTCCCCCGGATACGGAAGGCTAGAGCAGTTGGCACTTCTTTTAAGGCAAGGGCCCCTGCTCTGTGGAATTTCCGACCCCTTCCTATCCGTATCACCCCTGACCACCTGACCTTCAGACGGATGGTGAAGACCTGGCTTTTCTCCAACTAATAACTCTCTGGTGACTCCTCACTCTACGTTCAAATGCAGCGTGGGACGCCCCATTGTTGGGGCAGCCATGCCCTTTACAAATAATGTAATATAACGTTTAACATAACATAACTGACAGCGCTTTAAGAGGACGAAACAGACAAAGGTCCGGGCGAGGTTTTGGGACCTGGGGCTGATAACTGCGAAACGCCTCATCACCAAGCACTGGAAGAATGGTGCACCCCCCCAGGCGATACACTGGCGTAACTTGTTTGACAATTGGGCAAGGGCGGAAAGTGTAGCATTACACAGGGAGGAGACAGCAGGGCTCCGCATGTATCCCATAGCGCAGGACTGGGATAGTGCCTTGGCTGCTTACCACCAGGTGTGCCTGCAGCGAGGCATTATTTAGACACTCATACCATATTGCGCATTGTGCCGGCCGAGTTTCCCCCCCGCCCCCCCCCCCTTGCCCTCCTCCCCCCCTCCTGTCACATATATTGCTAGTTGCGCTGAGCGGCCCCCACTACTGACATAGTACCCCACATACCTGCCCCCTACCTGCCCCCTGGGCACCACACGTACACACACATGCATCGTTTGTCACCACCCAGTCTCTCGTTCCTGAATTCTCAGGGTGTTCTTCACAGTTTCTCGTTTTGAATAAAAGATCTGAATATATATTGCATTGCTGATGTACTTGATTTACCTCGATCTGTTGCCATAGCATAGCACGTGCCCCAAACTGAACAACTCACTGGTGTGATACGAGGAAACAGTTGTTTTATTCTGTGAACTGCCACTGTTGCTCTATATTCTCTTCCTGACATAACTGTAGCCGATGATTATGACATGCTGTTCTAAATACTTTGCTTTTATTTCGCTCCTTACAATCGAGTTCATTTATGTATATGTAAAACTGATGCGACATGTAACGAATATCCTGTACTACGGCATGGTTAATTATCCATATGTGTAATGCTGCAAAATAACAAAAAATGCAATAAAAATATTCAAACAAAAAAAAAAACATAACTGACAGCGCACCAAGGTAGCACCTATATAGGTACCGCACACGTCACTTTCTGCAACACATCAAGCTGAACGGTACCTAGCGATGCGTAGGGTTACTGCTCAAATACTTTTCTGGATCCAGTCCAACGCCTGGGAATAATTCTAAGGTAAGGAATCTGTGGCTAGATAGTCTCTACCAGATAAGATGTTACAGAAGGTACGGAACTTGTTCCTTATGCCTACCAACACTAAGAAGTTCCAGCAGTGGCTGTTCATCAATGGAGAAAGGGTGGAAGACAGAGGAGCCAGCATGACATGGGGTCGTATTATGTAAAAAGATTGAAAGTCCTGAGGATGGCCTTGAGGATTTGTCAATAATAAGGCCGAAACGTCTACAGATCAGTTCAGATCTCTTCTTGTTCGTCAGATTAATTTTGCACTACGTTATTTTTGGTGACATTTAACAAGTTTCGTTGTGATACTACTTAAAAGAGTGGACTATAACGCAAGTGAACTCCAAAGAACAACTAATCTATGTCTTATCCACTTGTTTAATGTTGATTTTTTTCACTGTTCTTTTAAGAAATTGTACCCCATGAAATTTTGATACATAAAAACTTTGTTTCATAAAAACTACTTCCCGTGTAGCATTTTTCTATAGTGAGTTATCACCACTTTATCGACTAATCAAATGTTGAACTGTTTGAGAAACAGGTTTTAATTGGTTTAAGTTGGTCCTAAGTTTCTTTCAGTGAAGATTGATCAACCTCCTGTTTCACTGAAAAATTCCCCCAAAAACTTTTCTGATAAAAAAATTCCCTTGTAAGCAATTTTGATCTAGATTAGTTGCATGCTGCAGGAGGACCCACTGAGGCAGACTTCTGCAAGGCGCAGGAGTGCCCTACTCTTGAAGTCCTTCAGCAGCTGGCTGAAGCACATGCCACAGGAGACATCCGTGGGCTTTCCAGCATTTGTGTTATTAGCTCCGTTTACTAAACAAGTCACCCTGTTGATTTGATTTGATGCTACCCTTTACACGTAGTTAGTACCTTCCGCGATTTTAACATACAGTTAAGGTCAATCAGTGAGTGGATTAAGCAAAGTAACACTTTAAAATCCATTCAGGGTACTTCTAAATTATATTGATATAATCAAAAATATGTGGCTCTTAATACACTTCTCTGTTTATAGAATGCATACATTTTATTTCAGCGTTTGAAGTTCATATCTAGAGAACTAATGTATTGAAAAACTCAATGGGAGGCATTCACTCAATTGTAAAAACGATGCTGAAAATGTTTTATGATAGTTTGAGAGGAGAACTATTTCTTTATTGTGCGTTTTTACATAACACGCTAGCGGGAATTAGTGAGCTTTACAGAAAACGGAGAAGGAAGTAGTGCACATAACAATTATATCCATTAGGG
This sequence comes from Lissotriton helveticus, assembly GCF_964261635.1. Classification (NCBI taxonomy): domain Eukaryota; kingdom Metazoa; phylum Chordata; class Amphibia; order Caudata; family Salamandridae; genus Lissotriton; species Lissotriton helveticus. Next base: position 1,165,643,560 of record NC_136070.1, on the reverse strand, counting down.
TGGTATGGGTGGCATTGAGGTTAAAGATAACCAACAATAAGTATTTGAACTACAGCAGGTGACTGCGGGTTAGATTCTGTGTTTTGAGTGGAACTTGTCATTCAGGTAAGTGTGAAAGGGTGGGAGGAGATTGGACTTTTCCAGAATGACAGAAATGTGGGTAGTTCTGTCTAAAGGTGGTGGAGGTGGGTTTGTTTCGTAGGTCTTCTGGAGAAGGCAGTGGCAGCTCCAGAAGAAGTTCGGTGCAATGCTTCTGAAATATTACATTTGGATATTTCCTGATGCAGAACATGTTTGCTTCGTAGACCTCTTAGGCCTCAGATGGTGATAATGTTTTACAAAAAAAAAGAGGTTGATTTGAATGAATCGTGTCAATATGAAGCTGGTGTAGCTCCTTCAAAAAGGGTAAGATGTGATTGAATTTGCTCAATGATTATAACAAGGACAGCCTTTATGGGAACTAATGCGGACTGAGGCAATGCATCTGGTATGGTCAAAGATAACACAAAGAATTAATAAAAGATAAAGCAATGGCCATCATGCCCCTGTGTTCCATTCTGCACAGAATCACTATCCCACCTTGCATCTCATAAGCAGAGCCAATGATTGCCCTTTTAAGGCTGCCATGGATGACTCATGATGATGCTAAGACTGCTATTGCTCTTCTACCCCTAGGTCAGTATCCCAAGAACCCAGGTGCCTGTGCTAGACCCTCAGATGCCGAAGGGGGGGGGGGGTCAGAAAAAAATCATAACCAGTGGCTGTTCAAACTTCCTTAGATGCATGCCACATATTCATTGTTTGGCCACAAAGCTCCTCTTCTGGAAAACCTCCGTTCTATGTTTGTAACACTGAACACACCCCACAAAGTGCCTAAATATGCCCAAATTGGTGAAATGTCCTTCACTGTGTCTTCTCACTGGCTTTATCTACAAGATCATAAGTCAGATTCTTCTTTCCCTTCACTACCTTTTTATGTGCAAGAGATTTCTTCTCAAATCTCTGGACATCATGAACACAGTGGGGTCATAGAAATTGAATTCAATAGGTACCAAAAGCAATGAGCTCAGTCAACTTCACGAAGGCCCCAAATCCAGAACTGTTGTGAGATAGAGCTTTTTCTGTGGAGGCTGCCAGGATATGTTCATGCTTCCTCTTCCAAAAAAAATGATCTGTTCATGTTTCACAAGGATCCGAAAACCTGGCTTTTTGCCAATTGACCCTTGTGGTTGCTTCGCCTTATTATTTAAAATGAGCCATCTGCAGCTATTGCTAATGGTACGAAAGGAATTAAAAACATTCATCAACTCAATTCAATGTGATGTATGTAATAAACCATGTAAGCACACTTATCATAAAATATCATGAAATTAAAAACATAAAAAGCTGAAATGCATATAATAAAAACACTTCCCCGTAAGCAAAAAAACATAGCAGGAGGCTGTGAGTATGGAGTACATGCAATAAGTCAAATTAGAACATCAAAAAGGTCTAAGCTGCAATGAGCGTTTAAGAAAGGTAGCTACTCCGAGACAAATCTGGGGATTTGGGAGGGACTGCAGATACAGAAGAGCCTGGATGTGTTCGGAGATTAGGGTGCCTCTCAACAGGAGAAACACCCACCTCCTGGCACGACCATTATAAAATCTGCAAACGTAAAATGGGTAAGGGTTTGCAAAGATCGCTCGTCGCAGGGACAGATTGGAATTTCCTTTGGGTTGAACTGATCCAGAGGAAACTAAAGTTGCCACCTGGTCAGGCCCAACTTAAACCTGGTGAGAAGGACCCTGTCCCAAGCACTTGGTACCAAGGCTAAATAAGGTTCCAAGCCAAGGTTGTTTATACGGCCACATACTCTCTATTTGTGGGTTTCTGTAGTTCACAGTCCTCCCTTTACCTGGCCAAGAATTCCCTCAAGGCAACCCTGAACCATTGTTGGTCTAACTCCTAGACAGAGGCAGCTGGATCCATTTTTAGTGTTAGTCACGGTCTTCTTGATCCCTGATTGGTACTACTGAGAATGCCGATGGATGTCACACTGGTTATATTAAATAAGAATCAAGCAGGATTTATAGAGCGCTGCGAATCCCTCGCGAGACTAACCGGGCTTTGTGATAAGGCCAAGTGTCCACCATCACCAATTTCCCCGTCATGTTCTACATAAAAAAAAACTGGGGCGCTTACCGAGGGGTTGTATCAAGCCTGTACAATGCACCCATTGACCACTGTCTCTTGAAACGTGCACTTGCATTTACAAAGAGCTCTGAACAAGGAATACACAGAGATGGCACTGGTGGCTCTACTGGAGAGACACGACAAACTAGTCAAAGTAGCAAAATGAAAAGGGGGGGCCCTCGGCCCCCCCGCACGCATGGCGGCGCGGCGACCGTCTCACCCCCTTTCTCCTCGGGTCCTTCGACGGTGGGGGCGTGCCCTGGGGGCGCGGCCCACCGCCGATTGGCCGGCGCCCCTCCTGACCCGGATTCAATGGAGTGGTTCCGGGTCGGGGGGGGCGGGCGATAGGAGGGGCCACCCGGCCCCTCGGGAATAAGAGGTAGGGAGCGCCCAGGAGACCCCCTTGTCCCTGGACGCTCCCTCGCTGAACGTTGTGCCCCGCGTTCGGGGCTTCTTTGTTTATTAACGTTTTTTCCTTTTTTGTTGCAGGCGGATCCGGTATTAGCGGGCTGAGCATCGGGGACGCGAGGCGACTGGTTTTTTTGTCTTTCTCTCCTGCCTGTAGGATTCAGAGGAGCCGCGTCGAGCCCAGCCGCGTCGTGGAGCGGACGGACCAGCCGCCGGGCAGATTACCGCCTTCAGGGGACGTAAAACAGGCAGCAGAGGCGGCAGGAGCGGAGGCGCGTTCCCCGGGCGTAGTGGTACTTTAAAAGCGGCGCGCACGGCGACCGCGTAAGGTAGTTGTGTGCCCGGCTGTGATCTCCCGCCATAAATGCTGCATCCTTCCTCTTTGGAGACCCGGGGCTCCCTTTGTGTGTGTTAATCGTGCGTTTGGACCTGAGGGAGGGTGTGTAACAATAACGGGCGGTGTAGCGTCCGTTAGGGGACAGGCTAGCGGTGTAGCGTCCATTGGGGACAGACTAGCGCACGCCGTAGAACGGGAGATTCATAATCTCAGGGCCACAGGTTAGAGCCTCGCGTTGGGCGAAAAGGTGATATTAAATTGCTCACGCGAAGGTTCTTCGAGTTTGTTAGGTGTGTAGATCCCGAGGCAAGCGAAGCAGGGTCGACCAGGGCAGCTCCTGGATGGGGGACCCTAGGTAAATTGTAATTAATTTCGTTTTGGGGTGAAAGTGAACACTTACATGTTTTTCAGAAGGAAGTGAATGATCTTTTAAACTAGGTAAATTGTAATCAATTTGGTTAGTGATAAAAAGTGAATACTTGCATGTTTTCAGCAGAAAGTGAATGATCTTTTAAAACCAGGCCGCAGAAGTGTGTACATTTTATGAAAGAAAGTACACTGTTTACTGACCTGTGAATGCTACATGGATCTATACTATTAAAATTACTAACGAAGGAATTTAATTGTTTAACTCTGAGGAGGGAGCATTAAACGGGTTAATAGCGCACATTCCATCCGCGGGGTGGGTTGGGAATTGCAAAGCTCCAGTGTTTTAAACGAAGGGTGTTTTTCCCAATAAATCTGTCCCCCTTTTGGTATTACTTGGTTGTAATTCATATCTCTATTTCAGAAATTAACCATATTACTGGTGCAATCCACTCAGAGACGGACATAAGAACGGTAAAACGCGCGGATATCGCCAGCAGACGCGCAGGACTGATCGGTAAGAGGGGTACGGGGGGCTAGCATTCATCGCTCCTGGTGGCCGCCGGGTGGGTCTACATTAGGTTTACTCACCCCTTACATAAGCGGACAAGCCGCTAGTGTTGCGGTCGCCGTTGCGTGGTGCTGAAAGCCCCCTGGTGACCCTCCATCTGAAAGGTACACACAGTTGACCTGTTGGGAACTAAGTAGGCAGCGGGTGTTTTTTGGGGTAAGCGTCATGCCAGGTCCAAGGGGTGGAAAAAGGGGGTCCAACATGGAGGCTATGATGCGGGCTATGATGCGGGAGATGAGCGACATTAAGCAACAGCTAGGACAAATTAAGGAGCGGGAAGCTCGGTTGGAGGACAGAGAGGGCGAGGCACCGGGCCCGTCCGGGAGACCGATCCGCAAGAGGGTGGCACCAGTGCCAAGAGGGGAATTTGTCACCCCGCAAGGGAAACCTAGGTCCAAAAGACCCAAGGAGGCGGTCCCCACCCCAGGCCCAGTGGATCCGTTACCAGCCGCACCGCCCGCGGTGGTCCCACCCCCGCATGTGCCTACACCCATTGCCCCTGTGGTGCCGGTGCCGGCAGGTCAACCAGTAGACGCTGGGTCTGCTCCCGCACCGGTACCCACAATCCCGGGTACAGGCTGGCCTCACCCGGCGCCCGCCCTGCCACCTGTGCCAGGACCATCGGGCATAACCCCAGTGGTACCTGTTGTCCTGGGGGGTAATGTAGATTCGATGCCACCCGAATTGGTATCTCAGTTAACGGCCATGATGCCATGGCTCCAAAAAGGGGGAGCCTTCCCGAATTCTGCAGACCATGCGGCAGAGGCGGCAAGGTTTGTAGAAAAAATCAGATCGGCACCGGTCGCCGACAGTGTTGCATTGCCAATTTCTTCTCCCCTTGCAGGTCCAAGTGTTCCCCAGCTGGACGGAGTTAAAGGGCAGCCGCCCACGGTGCCCGCACTTGGTAAGGAAGTGGCATTGCCGCTCTTGGGGGACGGTGTGATACCTTCCAGGAGCGAAAATCTAGCTCAGCATGTGTCATTAGCTGTGAAGGAAATGATTTGGGCTGATAAATACGTGTACATTTATTCTTTATTGTTGGACAATAGGGAAATGGAGCAGGCAAAAGCACTGAAAGAGTGGATGCTCCCAAGTGAATGGAGGGCGCAGTGTACTAGATTCAGGGTTGAGGAAAATCTCAATAATTGGATGCAAGCATGGGCCGTTTTCACTGCAATTAAGGCTGAGCGTCCTCCAGATCTGCAGGCTGCATTGGCTTGCTACTCGAGCAGGATTGTGGGGTGGAGTCAACAGTATTCTGGGGAAGCATGGAAGGGTTATGATGTCAATTTTAGGAAGGCATTGGAATTCAATAGATCATTGCCATGGGACTCGGTAGATTCCATGGCTTGGCACAAACAGTTCTCTGACACTGCACCTCCCCCTCAGTTCGGTGCGGTCAAGGTGTTCACTAGACCGCAGCAGCCCTTTCGGCCCCCCCAAACGAGTGAAATACCTGGGAAATTTAGGGCAGGTGGGCCAGAGAAGAAAGGGGTGTGCTGGGATTTTAATAGGCGCACCTGCACAAGGGCCGCGTGTAAGTTTAGGCATGCATGTTCCTCCTGTGGGCACCCCTCTCATCCAGAAACTACCTGTAGGTCCAAGCAAGGTAACACAGGACAGAGGGGTAGGGGAAAGCCACTATAAGTCAGACAGATTACGCCCCCCCACTCCAGTGGATGTGGTGGCAATGATTCCATTGTTGAACAGATACCCTGACCACAAAGCGGCCACCCTACTCCAGGAAGGTTTTTCTAAAGGTTTTAGGATCCCGGCCGGGGGATACACAGGCAGTGCGCACTGTAGAAATCAATTATCAGTGAAACACAATCCGGCTGTTGTGGCCGCCAAAATTGACAAGGAACTTTCCTTAGGCAGGATAACTGGCCCTTTTCCTGCAGTGCCAGTACCCAATTTTGTGTGTTCCCCACTGGGAGTTGTCCCCAAGAAAGAGAAGGGGCAATTCAGATTGATTCATAACCTGTCAGCGCCAAAGGGGGCGTCACTGAATGATGCCATTGACGAAGGTATCTGTAGTGTTAAGTACGCCTCTTTTGATCAGGCTGTTACCTTATTGCAGGCCACTGGACCCGGGGCGCTGATGGCGAAATCAGACATAGAATCCGCCTTCCGCCTCCTCCCAGTCCACCCGGCGGACCAGCATCTTTTAGGTTTCACCTTTAGGGATAGGTTCTAGATGGACAAATGCATGCCTATGGGTTGTTCTATTTCTTGCGCCTACTTTGAGATGTTTAGTTCATTTCTTGAATGGGCCATGAGACAAGTGACGGGCCATCAAAGGGTCATGCATTACTTAGATGATTTCCTCTTCCTCGGTACAGCGGGTTCTCAGGAGTGCGC